>NW_019103961.1:0-74123 GCF_001856785.1 Myzus persicae
AAAATACTTATTTATTTTAATTTTGACTCATTATCAGTGTTGGGAATTATCTAGATAATTTTATCTAGATAAATTATCTAGATAATATTATTAATTTAATTATCTTATCTAGATAAAAAAATGAGTGGTTATATATTATCTTATCTAGATAAATTTAATGGTTATCTGTGTCAATTTATCTGAATAAAATATTATACTTAAATTAATAATTTTTAAATTTTTAAATACTAGCTAATAATATACCGAGTACCGACGTAATGAAATAAAATTGTATTAATAAATTTATAATTTGAGATTTCAATTTTTATTTATTGTTTTTATACTCGAAATATTAAAATGATAATATTATCAATTATTTTACACCTAATATATTAAGTGCTTTCGTGTAAACGCGTATAAATGGCATGCATTACGATTTACGATAAGCCGATAACCGGATAACTATATGCCGGGCTGCTGGCATGCCGCATAAGAGAAATACCCATATTATTTATAAATAGATTTTGGTCGTGAGTACTGAGTAGTGACCTAACAACTGCAAATGTGTAATGAAAATTATATGATATTTATAATATTATAATAATATTAACATGATTAATTTTTATCAATAAATATTTCTTCGAAAACGATATAAATAGTTTTTAATATTCCACGATTTCAGTGTTCTCTATCGTTGGTAGAAGGGATCATGTTATATTGTTGATATTACAATTCACAACATCACGGCACTGCGATGCGCTCATAGTTGTTACTTGTTACTATTTCGAATTTCGATAATAAATTAGTGAGTAGTGAGTACTAGTGACTGAATACTAATCTATGGTAGTGACGACTGACGAGTACTAGTGAAATTAGTTATTTTGAAATGGACAAATATTTAAATAAAAGAAAACACGAGGACAATACCGTAAATGAATCTGAAATAGACGATGGGGATAATGTCGCTGGACCGTCTCAATCAAGTGAAATGGAGTCTACAGAAAATAAAATACAAAATTACTTGCTAGATGGCAAATATTACAAAATCATATCTGTCGAAGGAACAAAAATATCTGCTATTTGTCAATTGTGCTCGAAGAAAATTATTGCTTATAACAATTCAACTGGAAACATATTAAGTCACTATAAAGTAAGTTTAATTTGTCATACATATAACTGATATAACATATGTGAGTAGTCAATGCTTTAGGTACATACATTTCTTGGAATAATACCTACCACGTAGTAACTAGTATATAGCTATTCATATTTGTTTTTCAAACCATATTACTGTTTTTCACTGTAATTCTGAAATTAAATTCTATAAATTAATTTAATTTTGTTCTTAAAATCATTATTTTAGCAAATTAATACTAATTTACAACAGGTAGGTTTAAACCATCCTCAATCCTCATACCCACCTACACACTAACATTTCAATATAAGTTAGGTATATATTAACATTTAAAACCCAATACATAAAATAAAGATAAAGGTACAATAAATTATTCATTTTATTTTAAATTAATAATTATTTCCATAGGCAAATATTGTCAAACCCTTAGCCTTTAGGATAAACTTAAACCTAATAATATTAAAAACTTTGCCGTGGCGAGTGACAACTCACCTACCATTTTTTAAAGAAAAGTGTATTGTGTATGGCGAATGGCGATTGCCCCACTTGTTAATAGGCACATTTTTATTTTATATTTTTAAATATTGGTTTGTGATTGTATGCAGCAACTTCAACTTAAAATGTTTCCATAAGCGAGTAGTAGGTATATGGTTATAGACTATAGTGTAAAAACATACAAAGATAAAAACATTCAAATATGTTGATTTATACTAGGTACATATATAATTTACAGTGTACAAAATATTAATTATAGTTTTTTAATTCATGTAATTTTTTTTAGTTATTACATTCAAGTATAATGAGTCAAGTTAAGGAGTACAAAATCTTGAAGATGTCTGGTAATTCAAAAAAAGACATTTTAAAACAAACAAAATTGTTCCATTCAGGACCAAACAAAAGTTGTTCAAAACAAGAGGTATATAATATTTTATTAAGATATTCTTAGCTTGGTATGTTTTTACAAATTAACACTTTTTGTTGTGATTACCTATGAGGCTGTTAAGATTTAAAATACTATAATTTTAAAATAATTCTTAACATTCAATAACAATTAATTATAGCTATATTAATTAATTATATAGGTATAATTTGTATTACTGTAAATTGTAATATAATCCAAGAACCTATGTATAGTTAGGTAAATACCTATTACCTATATATATTTTATATATCATACATATATTATAAACATTATACTTGAAGTGCTTTGTAGTTGAAAATGTATATTTTATATTTCAATCAATTAAAGTATTTACATTATTATAAGGTTTATAATATACTTATCTAATATATTTTTTTTTTTTTTTATTTACTAAAATATATTAGGTACCTATGTTTAATTGTGTTCAAACATTTTATTTAATATTAATCACAATAGATCAACAATTAATGAGAAAAAATGATGTATTTTATTACACAAAACATTTTGTCATTTTACTCTATTATAATTTGTTAGTCTATAGTTATAATAATATATTGATTATTAAAAATTGATTGGAATTTATAATTAATAATTATTTATAATACAGCAATTTATTGTTACTATCAAAATATTTATTTTATTTTATTAAAATTTTATTTATTTATAACTAAAATTTTTTTTAACAGGTAAACGATCTTGTTTTTGAATATATTGTATGTGAAATGCGACCTCTAGTGACTGTGGAAAAACGTAGTTTTAAAAAACTAATTTTGGGACTCACCCATTCAAACGACGAATCCATTATTCCAAATAGAAAACAAATATTGCAACTTTTGAAAAATAGTTACAATTCATATGTTTCTATGTTATCAGATTTGATTCAAAAATCAAAATTCATTTGTACAACAGCAGACATATGGAGTGGCAATAATAAAAGTTATCTAGGTATGATTTTAAACTATTGTTTGTTTTTTAAAATATTATAAATAGGTACTTAGGTATCCTTCATTTTTTTTTAACTTAAGTATTAAACTATTTATAATAGACAATAGTATTTAAACTGAAATACATCATAGTTATTGCAACTAAATACATTTTAAAACTATTTTTACCATACTAATTTATATAATAATATAATATTTTTAATATAGCACTCATAACTTACTGTAGTACATAAATATAGAATATAAATATAATATATTTATAATCACATTTATGTACCAGAATTTTATTTAAAAGTCTGGCACGTTAAAACAAAGAAAATATTTTGAAAATGAGTAGTTTATCAATTTAAAAATAGTAAGTTTAGTAACAATCATTTTTATGTTTGAAATATTATTTAAATAGTAATATTTTATAATTTTTCAGGGATGACTTGTCATTTAATTGATCCTATAACTTATGAAAGAAAATCATTTGTTTTGGGCTGTAAGCGAATAATCGGAAGTCACACTTACTTAAATATCACTGAAACAATGACATGTATGACACAAGAATATAATATTCATTACTCAAAAATAAGTCATACAGTTACAGATAATGCAAGTAATTTTGCAAAAGCTTTTAGAACTTTTTCAACAAGTGTCAAATCAACTCAGTCAACTACTTTAAGTGTAGGTGATTTAAACGAAGATAGTTCACCCTATGAGGATTCAGATGTAGAAACTGAAAATATAACTGTGGTAGATATTGGTCAAATATTTACCAATTCTGAAGATCAAATTATAGACAATTCATTTTGTTTACCTCCACATATGAGGTGTTGTGCACATACTCTAAATTTAATATCAACAACTGATATAAAGAAAATTAAAGATGCAAGTTACATTAGTATATCTGAATCAACATTCAAAAAATTGTTTAGTTTTTGGACCCTCATTAGTAGAAGCACAGTTGCTTCAGACAAAATTTTAGAAAAGTGTGGGTGTAAATTCCCCATTCCTGTAGTAACTCGTTGGAACTCTTTATATGACTCAAGCTTAAAAGTTTTAAAGTATAAACAACAGTTAACTAAAGCATTTGATGATTTGCATTTAATAAAATTAAAACTAAGCGAATGGACTTTTTTGGAAGAATATTGTCAAGTTATGGAACCATTAGCCATATCACTAGATAAGTTACAAGGTGAAAACAATAGTTTTTTAGGGTATGTAGCACCAACTATTTTAGTTCTAAGGCGTATGTTAATATCTTTTACAGATTTGAAATATTGTAAACCTTTAAACATTGCTATTATTCAAGCTATCGAAACTCGTTTTAATTATATATTGGATTTAAGTCTTCCAGAAAGTAAAGACTTTATTATAGCCGCTATAAGTCATCCCAAATTCAAGTTGAGTTGGGTACCAATTAGGTATATGAATTTATGTAAGAAACTGTTTATTACTGAATGTTGCTTAAGAATAAATACCGAAACCAAATCAACAAATTTGACTGTTACACAGTCTGATAAGGATGACAGTGATGATGATTTTTTCGATAGTATTTGCAATGACAATGATTTTACCAGCCCATCTGAATCCGAATCAAGAAATTCAAATTTAGCAAATTTGCAAGCATTAACTTTTTTAAATTTAAAAAAAAAAGATCTTGACATTTTAAATGACTTTCCAGTAATTAAAGAAGTATTTTTAAAATATAATACTACCATTCCATCATCGGCAGCAGTAGAGCGGCTATTCAGCAAAGCTGTTCAAGTATTAACACCAAGACGCAGTCGACTCAGTGATAATACATTTCAAATGTTGTTATGTTGTAGATCAAAATATGATTTATAAAAAATAATTATTTTAAAATTGTGTTAAGTCAAAAAATGACATAATATAAAAGTTTTCTTTATTAACTATTATTTGCTATATATTGTTATATATTATAATTTGTTATTACTTATATTCAAATAAAAATATTACATAACTATAAATGTGTAATGAAGAAATACAAAATTTTTTTCGCCAAGGCTTATGCAGGATGAATAGGTAATAGTGTAATACGATAGTATACATGTGTATTATACAAATTTACTATTTATAAATTTATTTATTTAGTTTAAAAAAAAATTTATCTGTTTATTATACAGATAAAATTTTATTTATTTTTATCTTTATCTAGATAAAAAAATGAGTGGTTATATATTATCTTATCTAGATAAATGTTGAATGACTTATCTGTTATCTTATCCAGATAATTATTTGGTCATCTTTTCCCAACACTGAATATAATACGGTCATTGTAATATATTTTGTATTAAATGCCTTACCTAACTCGCTGCTGCTTCTGGCTTTATGCTGCAAAAGTTGTATGTGACACGGATTGATTACTCCAAAAACGCTAATCGAAATAATGAAAACACACTGATTTTTGTCCGTTACAAGGAGTCCACTTGTTGCTCGCAGGATTTGGAAGTCGGAGGTTGTTGCTATTAAGGTTGATGCTCATAAACTGATTTTTTAATTCGTGATCTTATGCTGTAAGTAGATTCTTTTTGTCTGTGAAAAAGGTTTTTTTGGGGTTTGGAGATTTCCGATTTCTAATACGTTTGATAATATGGCAGTTATTTATTCGTCTGTTACATTTTATTAATTTATTGCTTTGATGATGTGTGAGCATATCATTACTGTATTATACGCATAGTATAATATTATGAGTATTATTTTCTAGACGGTTTTCCGATAGTTTTTCCTCGTATATTTGGATAAAAGCTCCGAGAAAATTGAAAAATCACCAAAGTTGCACCATTATCTAGCATAAAGCAGGGTTTGGATTTCCGAAAAAAAATAGGAAGATGGATGTACTTACCGACATACCCATATCTCAGACGAAAGATAAAGTCGATAGTATACTGAACGAGGATGATGTGGATTTCGGATGTTGTTGGCTGCTCGTCTATTATAGCTCTTCTCAGTTCTCACCACGCGAATGCCAGCAGCTCATTTGATGAAGAGCTATTTCAAAACCGCGGCTGCTGATGGTAAACGCGTAGTATTATGAGTACAATTTTCTAGAAAGTTTTCCTATAGTTTTTCCTAATGTGTTTGGATAAAAGCTTATCGAGAAATTACAAAGTTATCTGTCATACTGATGCAGGATTTGGATCTCCGAACTATGTCTATCAGTGATTATCACTACTATTTACTGCTTCCTGGCAAAAAAGTGTTAACAGATAATGGTAGAACGTATAATATTATATCAATGTATAAACACAATACATTTCTCTGTTCACTAGGAAGCTATAAAAACTAAACAAAATCACATGTCATAATATAAAATTAACAACATAGTATATACCACCGATCGATGTCATTAGCATCTTACTCGCTGGGCGTGTTAAGTGTTTCCATTTAATATATTATATTCTGATCACGCCGTTGGCCACCGCAAAGTTTAGCATTTTTGAATAACATAATATAATTATAATAATATAGTAAAAAAATAAGTTCAAGTGCCATTTAATACTATTGTAGTATGTAAGTTTACAAAAATTCGGTTAGGTGGCTGTATAGTAGCAATTTCCACAGTCTCACCCCCCCCCCTCTTCACCTCGCAATCACCCTATCTATTCTTACGCACTACGGTTTTCGTATCAAAAATCGAAATCCACTGCGCATATAGGCATAATAATATGATAACGCTCCGATATTATATAATATATTATAAATTTATAAGCAAACGAACGGTTTCAGCAACGGCGGCGACGTAAATGTACATAGAAAAACATTATATATTGTATGTTGTTTCGTAGCGATTACGATTATTTATAGTTGTTTTTATCATTTTCTTTTTCTTCTTTTTTCTCGTACACTCCATTATTTAGGTACGCCGGCGTTCGTCTGTCATTGTTCCATTTTGGCATTTACTCTATATTATTATTATTTGTCATCGTAAGCTCCGAGCTCTTCCCCCATATATGTATACGTACTGTGTGTGCAGGCTTATCAGTGGAACATAGAAAACTGCCAGCGGTGTGTGCATCACCGTACAACACACACACGCACACACACACACACACGCAATATGCGTACAGGGTGGGAAGTATCGTTTTGCAGTGGCGTTATGTGGTCACGAGAAACTCAGATTTCGCTCACCACCCTGTATGATTATACGTATGATATGTGCCGCGGGGGTGGGATTGTGATGCAACGCGGGTGGGGGGGGGACGGGACTAGTGATAAATTTGAGCTTTAACGTGTGGAAGTTTTATGGTCGAAGACGAAATACACATTACACACACACATACACTCACACATACATTTATGTATACGTCTTCTGCGTATTTCTTCCGTTTCACTGTATTCGCACGCTCACCCCGGAGGCGATCGCGTCTTTTGCACAAAAAACAGTGTAAAGGAGTGTCTCTGATGTTTGATTATCAGAGAATCTGATTGTCACTTAGTGTTTTTGTTCGTGTTTTATCATCAATGCAAGAAAGCGTCAACAGCTGACAGTCTCAGCTGATTCAGTTCATATTTTATCTGACACCCGAGGAAGACCTCATACTTGAACATATTTAAGGATGCATAATACGTCATATCATATATACAACTTATAATGACAACAAGCATACAATTAGGTACATTTATTTTTTACAAAACCCTTTATTAATAATATTGTTCCGGTTTGTAATATGGAAAAATAAATTTTAGAGATTTACTAATGAAGCCAGTGATGCTGCGTGAAGCCATTCATACATTGCAGTATCACCTGTTCCTTTTCAATTGCTATTAACAATTATTCATCGGATAATTTACTTTAAAAAATTAATAGTTCACATCTATTTTGTAATTGTCTATAATGTGTTGAAATCCGATTTGAATCATTTTTTTACGAAGGACAAAATGTATACGTTCTATTCTACAACAATAATAGTAGAGTGATTGCCGCAAGTTAAAAAAATCTCTCTATGTAATAATAAACGACAAAGCTCAGACCGCGGTCATACCATACCTCTATATTATATAGTATTCAATTATTATTATAATTTATAATAATATATATCCACAATAAACCTATTATGTGATTTCGTCCCCCGCACAGCAGTCCTTTGTAATACGATATTATTGTGATATAAAATTCTATTATACGACTGTATATAGGTATGTATATAATTTGCATGTTTGATTCTGGCCGATCGTGACGCTTATTATTATACGTGTTTCCTCCCCCGGAAGTGAATAGGAGGGGTAGTGAAAGAAACATAAAACAAAACGTTTCCGGTATCCGGTCTGTGTGATTCTTTTCTACGGTCGAAACGACTGACGTCGCCGATTCGTCATCGCCGTAACAATAATAATAATAATAATAATACGGACAACGGCGATAACAAACGACAACAATAATAATAATTAATTGTAATAATAATATAATATAATATTAAATAATAATGATAATATGTAGTGCATGTTAAAAACGAAACGAACAGTGCGTACGGAAATGAGCAATATTTTTATCCGACAAATAATCAAAAAACAGAAATTAACCATAATTGTCTTATATAGTTGACGATACGTACAACTTAAAAGTGCGTCTCGCCGACAACGACCGGATGTATGCGAATAATAATAATAATACAGTCGTTCCGGTTTCGCTCAAAATATATTTTTTCCTCGTGTATCGTGATGGCATAATGTATAATATCTACTCAAAGCTCACACACACACACACACACACACACTCACACACACACACACACACACACACACACACGCGCGCGTACGATGTACGTAACTATATACCAAAACGGAGTGTTATAATACGGCGTGTTTCAGTGAGAAATACGCGACGTTATTGTCGTCGTCGTCGTTGAAATAATAATGTTAATAATAATAATAATAATAACATACGTACGTACCACTGAAGAACAAACGTACCGCATAAGTACACTGCCGTGACGATTCAATAACAATATACATACCGGGTACACGAATGTGTAATATTATTATATACCTCGTCCGCGGTCATACACCACAACCGCGTTCCCGCTCGCGGTATACGGTGGCGACGTAGACGACGACACACAACACTAGACGTATAATAATAATAATAATAATAATAATAATAATAATAATAATAATAATAATAATAAATTACATAATAATACCGTTATACAGAGCGATACCGATAATAATTGCTTGTATATTATGTTATTATCTTTACTATTGTGTCCGCGGCCGTGTCCATTCGCGCGACTCGAACCGGTTTTTTTATAATACACTTTACACAAGTAATACACATTATACTATCTGTGTTGGGTTTTTTTTTTCACATTTTCTTTTTCCGTTTTATCCGTTTTATTCCCCTTCGAATCGTGAGAAAAAACGTCTATTGATTTGTTCGTACAATACGCGTGTGCGCCAAGTGTATTTCCTCAGTCGAACATCGGATACCTACGTGGGGATTGTTCGTGATTTTTCTGGCACTCACTACCTACGCATTTTTCACGTCCCGTCATATTATGCCGGAGAGAGTTCAAGGTTTGGAAAAACTAAATTTAACATCGCTACACTTGTTCAATTTCATTAAAGTATCGCGACCGCGGAGTATTGATGTTATAATAGCTCGTCAATGCCGCACAACGTAGGTAGGTATGCGGAGTCCGTATGAAACGCGAACAATAATATTATAAATCGAATTAGATCAAATAAATCAAAACAAAATTCGTACGGCTATACTTTTTCCGGGAGCGGGAAGTTCGGTATTTGTGACAAAAACATCAAAAACCTTAAAAAAATAACCGTACAACTTACTGTTTTGTGTTTGAACGAACACTGTACAAATAAACTAAAGTTTACAAAAGACAGACTGTAGGTTAACCGCACGAAGAGATGTGCATTTAATTTAAAGTAAAGCGCTCGTTATGTGGTTACTGTACATATTTTAAAAACGACGATAGATCGTAAACGAACGAATAACTTATTACATTACATTTGATCGTCTTGTTGGTCTCAAATCTCAATATTATAAAAGCGGGTAAGTGGATGTCGCTCTACTGTAGGCACATTAGGTGTCTAGGAGGTCGCTGAAATGGATGGTATTAAATTTGAATTCAATGATATCAAATCATTGTATACGAAAAACGATTCTGAGCGGAGACGGTATGTCGGTTTAGGATATATTTTTATATTGTTATTATTTATACGGTAGCCGGTAAGTTGAATTAATATTATTCTTAAATTATCAGTGATGCTGGAAAAATATTAAATGTACCTATTTAAAATTGGGATGTTTTGGAACCGAATTGCAACGAAATGATAACCGTTATTCATTGTGTTAATATGCAATTTTGTCCTAATTTGAACTTAAAGTGCCTGTTAAAAATCACTACGTTCAAATATTTTTTAGATTTCTTAATTACGGGAAAACTGCTTAAATGGAACCTCGTTTTAAATTTTCAATCTTTAGCCATAAAAATTGAAAATCTTATGCATACATTTTTAAATACAAAATCATTTTCAATTTTCAAGTTGATAAATATTGTTAAAATTTGAACTTTAAATGTTTATAAAAAAAAAATGGTGATTATGTATTTTGAATATTTTTCAACTGCTATTGTAAGTGCAACAAGTTCTCAAGAGTCTTGTATTACATTTTCATGCTTTTTGACTCAACCAATAAAATTTTATTGACATTTATAAAAAAAACAATTTTATCAAGTATATGAATTGATGAAATAAACATTTGGTGTAAATTTCAAGTATCTACAGTAATTCGTTTTTGAATTACAAAAAAAATAAAAAAAAACCGCTACAAGAGAAATCTATAGAGAATATTCAATGTTGTAAAAATTTCAACTTCAAACTATCATAAAAATTCAATTTGACTTTCCGGTAAACATTTTTTATTTTTGATGAAGGTAGACAAACTTGTGAGGGATCTTGTACTAAATGTTTAAATCTTAGTTAAAAATTAGAAAATTTCTTATTAAATCCAATTTGCTAATTTTCATGATTTTTACGAATTTTGTCAAAATTCTAAGTTTAAACACTCATATAATCTTACTATGGATTTAAGCTCAACTTTTTTTTTAAATTCCCATAAATAAAACTTACGAGGAACCTTGTATTACATTTTCAAGTTTTTTGACCGAGCAAAATTTTTTTATTGACTTGAGTTTAAAAAAAACAAATAATAATCGAAAATTTCATTTGCTTATAAATACAAATCAAAATATTTTGAAAATTGTATGGTGTATAGAAAATGCTAACACAAATATTCAGTGAAAATTGCATGTATCTATTACGGTCATTTTTGTTAGAGTTACACTAAAAGCCAAAATCAATTTTTTCGAAAATTGGTTTTGCGTAAAATATCGCATTTTTCCTTAATTTTTTGTTGGTTTTTCCTGTTACCTTTGAAAACTATTTGGAATTTTAAATTTTGACCTCCTGAATGGAATCCAACTAGATAACCTTTCCTACCAGAAAAGCTGCTGTTGAAGAAAATAGAATCACTTTCACTGCAAGAAACCCTGATGACAGACACAAAGAAAAAAAGAAAAAAAGAAAAAATACACATCATCGTAAAACCAATACATTCATCTCTCCGCTCAGAATCGAATACATACATTTACCATTTTACAAAAGTTAAATAAAAGTTAGATTAGAAACGTATCAAATTGTAAGTGTACGAATTAAATGAGAATGAAAAAGAAACAAAATAATGTATGTTTAGTTCAACTTGTTATAAGTTGGCACACTCACATAGTAACATCTACTTCGAACCGCCAACAATATTTTGCATGGTTTTTCTAGAATTTGCAAGTCCATTTTTAGAATTTGCAAATAAACAGTTTTTGGTTAGTTTTATAGAGTGGGCCGATTTCCTGAATATGCCCACCACAGTAAGTTGTCCTATAACTGGTAGAGACTGATACTATGATACGTTACGAAACCTTTAGTTTGCAAGAGTTAGTGAATTTGTATTTGGTATTTGCAACTAACTCAGACGGTGGTTTTGACGACTTGGGTGGGCTGTGTGAAGTTGACCCAACCTAAAACTGTTAAGTTGCAAATTGCTGCAAATTACTTGCAAAATTATATAGCGGATGATTTGAAGCAGATCTATTACTAAGTGGCTAGGCCAACTTGACATTTGAAGTCATATAGGATGTATAAAATATTATGGTTGTATGTTTTATTTTTACATTATGTATAAATGTCAAACTTGAAATTATTTTGCTATTTTATTTTATAATTATTAAATAATGAATGATAATAATATAATTGTAATTGTATCTATGTATAATATACACGATGAGTCCCACGGAGAGAACTCGTGTGGGGCTGGGGGGGGGGGGGGGGGGCACGGGTATAATATATAATTTAATCACATCAGACCTACCTAATGTCCTAATTATATATTACCTCTATTAAAGCGTGGGTAATATTATACAACAAAATATATCGTATAGGTTGGTACGCATGTCAATAATGCGTGGATTATTATTAAATAGGGTAGGCACATCAAACACTGCACAATTTGATCATGTTAAATTCATGGACGGAACAAAATTATAAACAATGTTATTGAACGTTTGCCGTTGTCCATTCGTCCAATGACCGCATTATATTATGTAAATGTATTATAATTTATAACCTACATTACATAATTGAAAAGCTTTAGAATATTCACAAGCATACGTCGTTTTTTTTTTTTGGATAAGTACCTTATGTATTTTTTTTACCTGAACACAAGATTAAAAGTTCAGTGAAATTAGTATACAATATTTATTATGTATTATTTTTAACTCAATAAGAACATAATATTGTGTTATACTAGGAAAGCAAGGATTGCAATTTCCAACGAAAACACTATAATATGCACACGGTGCAGGTTAGGTTACCTCGAACTCTAGGTCAACCACGTTCTATGCGTTTTGAACAACTCGGTTCAAAGTATAAGTCAATTAAAGAGAGTTAAGAAGTTCTTTGAACATTTTTAATAAAAAAACAACTCGATTAGGTACTGAAGGCTATTTTCAAATGAAAGAACAAATTTTGCAGTCTGATAAAATAGTAGAAGGGAGATAGCTATTTACAAGTAAAATGAGATTAAGCACAAAGATAATTTAAACCATATCAGTCATTATGCCACATCTTGAGCTTTTACCCAAACTATTGCTATAGTCTTAATGAGTTTTTGAACAAAGCATATATATTGTAAATAATGAAATGTTAAAAACATACTATGCGCTTAATAATGCTATGCAGTTGTAGTATGTGCTTATTATGAACTCAAAAGTGCATTCAAGTTAGGGAAATTTAATTTGCAATCGAGGTTAGATTATTTTTAATATTAAAACCATTAAGCGCAATATATTGAAATTGTTGCAAAGTCGAGAAAATATAAGTATAGTTACTTGTGTTAAAATATATATGCTAATAAGTGTTTTTTTTTTTTTAAATGTTAATAATTTTATAACTTTATACTGCATTCGAAAATATCGATGTCCAAGATTTTAATTTATTGATTATTATCTATGGAGTTACAAAATACAAATTAACTAGGTAACGGGTTGCCCAAGTTGGAAACCGAACACTGAAAGGAAGAGAAAACAGTTCAGACAGCAATGGAAAGACATGATCACCAAAGATACATCAAAATTGGGAGCGAACAACGGAGAAGAACTGGCTCAAGATTGGGATGGGTGGAGGCAATTGGTTGTTGTGGCAATGCATCTAAATGGCAAGGAAAGCCAATAAAGAAGAAAAAAACTTTACAATTATTCTTATCTAATGCCATGATTCATGAGGAGTCTAATATTTTCAGGAGGAGCTTAGAAAAGTTCATAGGTTCAGCAGAACCATAGTAAAGAACTATAATACTAAAAAATGATTACACTTTTTAATGAGTCTGAAATTCGCATAATTATTAGTCATATTGAGTTAACTATTCTAATCAGGTTCCTAACAAATAAATATAATACTATCATTTAATCTAATCTAATGTTATAATTATTATTTGATCTGATATGTTTATTAGGGTGGAATGAAACAATTAAAAAAAAAAAAAAAATTTTTTTTTGGTTTTTAATAGACATTTTTTTATGTATTTCAAGAGTATTAATAAGTAAAAAAACTTTGAAGGTCATGGGATAACTTTTTGAGGTGCCGCCATGTACTTATTTATTGTACGCATAAATAAATAATATGAATTTATTTTATTTTTATTTTACATTGTTGTTTACCAAAATAATAATAAAAATTATAAAATTACCTACCTACCTATCATTAAAATTTTATAATTTAAACAATTTATATTCTTTTTTTGTATTAAATGATGGCATTATAGCCCGCGACTCAATTCTAGCTCGTATAAATCCATCTCTAGCTGATTCACCACAGACCGCTGTAGATGCATCGGTTACTAACTTAACGGCTCTCTCAACAGCTTGAGTATGACATGGAAATATATTAATGTACTCAGCAACTTGTCCGGACATAACAATCTGGAAGAAACAAAAAATTAAGTATTTAAATTTAATAAACAGCTTAGTAAAATATATATATTACTCGATTCAAAACTTCATTTTCAATCATTGATAACATTGGTGGCTCAGTTATTTCACATTTGTTCCAGTCTACTAATTCAGTATAATCTGAAGCATCGAAATTGAGTAAAGGTACTTTAAAGATACGAACTCCTGTTGCTTTGCTAAGTCTTGAATTAAAAATTTTTTGTATAGCAAGTTCTCTTATACACATTCGATCATCAACTAGCATACTTAAAAGAATATTTTCAGGTGCTCCAAAATATGCATTTCTTTGAATAACTGGATCAATAATTTTTTGGTAATTTTTTGGTAAGTATCTTGAAAACTGAATGGTTTGCCAGACATGTTTTGAACCTAATGAACAAAATGATTTCATTTTTATGTGAAACCACATGGGTGCATAAACTTTTAAAATAAATTCAGTTAAAGTTATTAGGTTTTCTTCCGGTGTTTCAGTGCTAATGTATAACCGCAAAATTCTATTTGCAGTAGTCAGCCACCTTGAATGTGCTTGTTTCCCTGGATTTGTACGTGCTAAATCTATGGAACATTCACCATTTATTATGCTTACACAAATGTTGAATAAATATTTCTGGTCAGTACTTAAATCAATTGCGGTTTCTAAAGTAGTACCAGTATTTACGACGGTCCCATCACAACCAATCACCAATAATTTTGAAGTACATATGTCGTTCGTTTTTAAATAACTTATAATACTATTTTTAATACTTATAGCAGTTCCATTTACAGGAGTACAATGTCCCATAAACCGAGACCCTGGCTCTCCTATGAGTGTAATGTGTTCTTCAGTTATTTTATTACGATAATATTTGTCATCTGTTTTTTGATTTATAATAGTGTAGTCTTTACGTCCATCAAAATATAGACTTTTCGGTTGCCTATCAGTTTGTATTTTAAGATCTTGACGTTTCTTATGTCTCTCTCTCCTTATTTTCATTCTGTCGATCACATGTTGTTTATCATCAGTTTTAATTATTCCAACATCTTGTAGTATTGCACTAGCAATAGTAGCAGCAGTTCGATCAGATATTCCTGTTCTATCACACGCTAATGCTAGAGCTGGTAACTCGAGTCTCATTTGTGACTGTTTATTAGCACTATACGTTGATGGCAATGAGGACATTGCATTTGGTGAATAATTGGAATCTTCGTCAGTATTGTCGTCAGTGTCAGTATAATATGTTTCTATTGTTTTGAAAGTATTATTTACACACAGCTCTTTTTTATTTTGTTTGTCAATTCGATTTGCTTCTATTTCTTTTCTGTGCATGTTTTTATTAAGTTTTTTGGTTGTTAAAACATCAATCGATGACATGGCCATTTTTCTCATTGATCTTTGGTCTTTTAGAAAAACTTGTTCGATAATAGGAACTTTACGAGATTTTTCACAAGAGCAAAGATAGAATTCAATACATTTGCACGCTGCTAAATCAAAAAGTGTGACTTTTGCATTATTCTGAAATTTTTCTAGATTTGATTTAAAAATTAATGTATTTTTCCTGTTTTTAATAGATTTAATTATTTTTTTGTACTTATCGTGATAATTTATTAACAATTGTAGTGCACGATTGTGCGATACTATTGGAATAGAGGCTTTCTGCCATATTTTTTCTACATCTGTCACTACTATATCAGAAATTATTTTAACAGTTGGATCTTTTCCATTACTACTTTGTTTTAGTTGGTTTCTTACTTGTAAATAGAACTTCATTACATCTGCATAGGTAGGTAAAACTAAATTACTAAGAACACAAGTGTCACCAAAAATTGGACATTTTGACTTAATTCTGGTACAATTAGCCATTTCAGAAATGAATTGAAAATTAAACGCGTTAATAACTTTATATTAGCACTATAGAACGTCGTTTACGTCCACACTCGATGATAAATAGTGCGATACTAATCGTAAGTCAAATGATAATAATGCTGATTGCCTTATTTAATCTATTTAACGAAAAACCAAAGTATTATAATTGTTATTACTTTTCGATATCACCAAATTTATTTTGACCATAGTTAATATCGAAAAGTAATAACAATTATAATACTTTGGTTTTTCGTTACCTATTTCTATATATAGATTTTAAATGCTCGGCGGCACCTCAAAACAACACTCTATATTGACAATTTTTTTTTTACATATTATACATACTAAAACACAAGTTTTCCTTACTATTATAAAATTAATTTACAAAATAAATTTTTTCGTTCCACCCTAATGTTTATACTTACCTACTTCAATTATATTTATTGTTTATTTTAACTCGATCAACTGTTATGAACGGTTAGCATTAAATGTAATAAACAAATAGATAAATAATACATTGCGTACGTCATGTGTGTGAGTGTATTAAACAACTAAATGTTTATAAATTAAAATGCTCCAATTGTTCGTATAACAGTGAATAAGCAAGTGAATAACTAATACATTTTTTTACGTTTAGTAATCGAAAATTGAAATTAAGCATCGTACAACATAATATTTAGACAGTGTTTTGAGTCTTACATTAAGTTTATAAGTATATATTATATTTTGTTTTACTAACTGCCGTATATACATTATATTATAGTAGAGTACCTAACGTGGTCTGTCGGACAAAATTATAATATCCCAAGCCTAAGTGGTCGAATAATATAGTTTAAGAAAACACTATTTGTCTGTGCGAGAAATTGACAGATGATGTCATTGTAGTTTATGATATATTGTAGTATTATACATCGTGTCCCCGAAAGTTGAAATTCAAAGGTCCTGCCTCAAGCCATTCGCAAGTCCTTAAAAATCGATTATCTTTCAGAGCCAACATTTTTTGTCTGAAAATACAATCTTTTGAGCTATTCGACATTTTATTTACGATTTCAAAGGTGGATGAATAAGGCAAGTATATGTATCCAGTATAAATTCGTATCATTTTACACGTATACCGGCTACGGTGCAGAATATTCGAATTCGTTTAGATTATATAAATAAAATATAATATTCAACAAACGTTTGAACTCTGAACTAACGCATTTATATACTTAGGTTCCTGCCATCCTTTATGTATAATATGCACTGGCGTACTATTGCAGTCTTTTATTTATCATATTACTACGCGTTATATATAATATATACAACTATGTAAGACGTATTTCGTCATTCGTCGCTCGTAATTATACTGCATGAAAATGTTCGCATCGTCAATAAATATCAACTACGTTAAACAACTGAAGTCATGTTTGAAAAGTTTTTAACCTACGACTACTACAGTTATATAAGTACTAATTATATTATTAAAAACTACTAGCTGATCCCGTGCACTTCGTTGCCTATTAAAAATGTTATCTCTATTAAATATTAATATAAAAGACTCGATTGTGATAATGCGATCAGTATATTATCAGGTAGGAAATCTACCTGCGGTAAACGTTGTTTTGCCATATAAATTATTTCGAATGAATATTTTTGTAAAATAACTTAAAAATACAAAATTATTGTGAGCGTGTAGGGATGTGATATACTGGAATATGATTGATAGAGAAATGGAGTATTGTGAGAGATGACGGCCTATACAAATAACTAAATAACCAAATTTTCATTTTTTTTCCTATTCTTCGCCACTCATAAAGTAAATTTGTAAAAATGTATGTGGTTCGTTTGGCATCGGTTAGGTTGCCCTCACTTAGTGTTATACTGGGCCTTTGATTTTGGCTGTTGAATTAAATTATTGATTATTTGCTTAAATGTCTCTTAAATGACACCTTAAACCATTCGGCCACCACTGCTGTTGGAATTATGGGAGCGTAATAAGGTTGTTAAGCCCATGTAGTAACCCATGTTAAAATTTTAATTATAATGATATTATTTTTTAATTTTTTATTTTTATGTCAGCAATATTATATATGGATGGATAATTTTTAATTTGTTTTTTACTATGACAACAAAAAATTTAAACAATATTGGCATTTACTTTTTCTAATAATGATTAGATTAATTAAACATTCATTTTATAAGAAATGCAGGAATTAAATAAATTACTGCTAATTAATAAAATAATATAAAATTGTAGGTACTCACTCTGTTTTTCAGGTAACACCAACACCGGAAAAAAGAAAATGAAGTAATAATCGAAAAATCATATTTCATATAGATAAAACCTAAATTTTATCTCTACTATCGACTATTGCGTTCTATGTAAAAAGAGGGTATTTACGGTTACAAATAAAATCGAACGGAATAAAAACGATACGAAAATAATCACTTTACAAAATTTAAACTTAACTTTATATAGTGAAACATAATATTATTACCTAATATTTGATACACGACATATTTCTCCATGTATAGATCTATTTATTTGGTGTTGTCCTCCTGGCCCATTTTAAGGGTTAAATATGCCATATTGACAATTTTATAAGCTAAAGTTTGCTGTAGCTTTTTCAATTCGAAAAAACATTCCGAAACGCAAAAAATAAATCATCAAAAGAATTTTAAAAAAGGGTTTTCCAACATTTTTTTTCGTAAAAACCTTCTTCAGGCAATTACGAATGATTAAAAAAATTGAGCCAAATCAGCCCAGCCACGAGCCGTTCTCAATTGATGAGTTTTTATACATTTTTGGCTCCATTTTTACATACGAGGTATAGAAATTGTGTAGAAAAATAAACACTTTTATATTTAAAAACAAATAAACATTCTCAAAAATAAATGATAACTGTGAAACAACGAACAACTTTCAAAAGAAGACACATAATACTAATTAGTAATTATACCTAAAAATATGGTCGTTAACGATAAATCAACAATATAATATATGATGTGACCATCATACATGATACGCTCATAGGTTACAGCAGTATTACACATGTGAATCGGTTTTACCTATTCAATTATTTAGACGAAAAGTACGTACGACAATAAGTTATTGGTCTCAATCGAATTATACAGATATAGGTACCTATTGTTCACGCCCAAAAAAAAAAATACTGTAGTTTTAATCAAATACATGCTATAATTACACTCCGTGGTTGAATGTCATTGATTGTCACCACGTGCAGATAAACACAATAATTTGATACATATTATACTTAAGTAGTTTAATATAATATACAAGTGGTGCTGCATATAACTCGTGCTGTGCTCATACAATATTATACAGCGTTTCTCGTCGTTTTTTCTTCATCCTTTGAGGAAATACATTCCAGCTTATTTACCCTAATGCGTTGTGCTTCAGCACGAGTGTGCGACCCCTGATATTTTTTAGTGAACAAAACAGTGTCATACACTCATAAGGGTGATAAGTATTCAAGTTCTACACAAAAACAAGAAAAAAAGAGTCTCCCCCCACTAAAAAAAAAAAAACCATAGTTACCGGCACTGCTTTACCTATTGCATATTATTTTTCTTTTTTATTGATTTTAAGCCAAGAAACTATGGCCATTCGCTGTTTGTAGGATGGCCACCCATCCGGGAACTAGTGACATCGGCCGATGCATGCACTTAGAAACGGAAAGTGACTGAATACAACCACAGTGTCACACCAAGCTACATAATATTGCATACTATCATATTGTGTAATATAGAATAATGGCGTTTGGGTTCCGATATTTAGATGAAAGGGATGCCATTCAGTGGAAAGATTTGCTGATTTATAGACGATTTGTTAAGCTTATAAATTATAATATTAATCAACATTATACTAGTTGATAAGTTATCTAGTCAATACATTTTGAAGGGTCAAAAATATTACTAAGTCTACATTATAAATTATAATAGGTATATATATTTTATATATTAACTGGGTTTGAAATGTTCGAGGCTTAATTTATTTAACGTGGATCTGCTATGTCTGATTATATAAATAATATAGTGTTTGTAATCAATGGTACTATTATCGTGTACCCTTCTCTTGCCAAAACCTATTATTTCCCTAATTAGTCTATTTGAATAATCGGTGGAAATTGCAGGTAATTAAACTGTTGTTTAAATATTTACATCCATTATAGCTTCTTCTATAAGTTGGTGGTTACCAGCAACGTCCAGGGGTGGCTTGAGGAATATCGAAGCTATTTGCGAGATGTTTTGCGGTGTCTATTAAGTGGGCGATAGGTGTTACTTTGGGGCCTCAGAGTCTGTGCAGTTTTAAATCTATCGATGAATCTGATTTATCAGATGAATACGTATAAAGTATGGACCTGATGATTTGTTTTCGCAACAGCCAGCAGGCCACGGGGCCTCTCAATGTGCTGCCCTTTCAATGCGGGACTAGAAAAAAAATTAACTACGGGAACAAATAACACGGTGAGAGTTTGACATAATATATTATGTTTGCCGGGTACAGCAATTCCGATATTGTAATATCGTATAAAATAACAAGCTGCAGTATCCAGAGTCATATTTACCATTTTTGTGCCCTGGGTCAATCATAATTTTACGACCCCCGCCCCTCCAACCAAAAAATAGATCCACTTTTTTGATTTTTCTTAACAAATTTTTAGTTATAATTCTTATTTAAGTCATGGTTGTCTATCTACAACCGTGATTATGTTAAAATAATATTAATTATATTCTATGCTAGGCGCTAGCACTTGTCCGTTATCGTTGCACTGTTAAGTTCACAAGGGTCGAGTTATAGTAAATTCTTTCCAAAAAAAAAATTATTATTGATACAATACTACACCGAGTTACCATGGGGGGTCCGGCCGCCCCCTAAATAGATCAATATTTATCCACCCGGGGCAAATGTCCCTATTGCTCCTCCCTAAATACGGCCCTGGAAGTATCGCAGCTGCATAGTGTACCTCTATAGTCTATAATAAATAATAATACGCGACGATATAACGCTCGTTTAGTTCTATGCACGGAGGCATCAGTAAAAGTTTGGGGAGGATTTATAGGCACCCAAGTACACATCCCACACTTAATAAAATATGATATTTTAAAACGAGATGGTGTGAACTCGGCGAATTGCTACGTATGAAAATACTTTATGAAATTCATCCGCGGGCGTGATGTTCATGATGGATTAAAAAGTAATTGTCGACGCAGACCGTGACAAATCGTGTGCCTAATGTCCATCTAAGATGTATATGATATATTATATTACAAGGGTGGAAGGCGTGGGTAGACGATATTGTGTATATAAATCATAGGTATTTGTATCAAACCGTGTTGCATATAATATGCACATTGTACAGAATATAATACATTATAGGTATTATTATTATATTGCTGCGTTTTGCGAAGTTTCATCGGGGGAACACGTACAAACCTGCAGCAGCTGCAGCAGCTCACCTACACACAATAGGTGTGTTATATAATAAGTCGGCGTTTACCAGCACACCTGTTGTATGCGGTGTATACATGTCATATTCGTATTATCAATGTGATATAATTACAGGTGCATTATCAAAAGTATAACAATGAGGTCCGTCCGTCAGCCCGGAACCTCAAATGCCTGATGGCCAGGCAGTTGTTTACTGGACTATTGTATAATACTATAATGGCCTTTCAGCATTACAACATTTGAAATTTATCCTAACCTGCAACTAATATGCCACTACGGGTTGTTGGCAGACAAACTTAAATTAATAAAATGAGAAAAGAAGTATTTAGTTATTACTCAAATGATCAGTAAAAACCTGTGTTTAATATAAGTTGTGACTGCGGAGAATCCACAGAAACGTGGTTTGCAATTTATTCTTAATAAGCTCCCCGCTGTCTTCACTCGGTTCATTCAAATGTATATCAGTTTTATCTTTTTAATGAAATGATATAGGTACGACTAGAAGACCAGAACTGGCAGAAGATCACTTGATGTAATATTCAAGAGCTAAAATACATTAATTTATGCATAGTATAAAGATTCAAGATAAATTCAAATTTAAAAATAAATAAATTGAATGTAAATATCGACCTTAATTTACATTAAAATTTGAACTAAAATAACACAATACTATATACTAAACTCATTCGTATCAAACAATTTTAAACATAATTATATCATCATAGACAACCTCTCCGAGTGCACTTTACGTAGCTCTGAGATCACCCAATTCCTCGAATAAAATTGTCCGATAAATCCTCAACATTACTACCATAATATGACATATAAGACAACTGATGTGGTACCCATCGTATATACCAATAATAACTGTGCAGTAAAAATTCAGTTTATCGGCAAATGAGGTAATCACTTATCTTGCAGTACATCCCAACCATACTTGCATTACGCCGCCCCCCCCCCCACTTTTTAAAATAATCGATATTTCACTGTACATAATTAGTACGTAATTAGTATGAATTTGTACGACCATTTTTGGAATTTGTACGCAACTCGTTCATCGAGAAATTCATACTAATTACGTACTAATTATGCACAGTGAAATATCGATTATTTTAAAAAGGGGGGGGGGGGGGGGCGGCGTAATGAGCGTCCCAACCATCACTATACACACAAGTACCAATATATTATAAAACTAAATAACAAATACATACGATGAGTGATGACAAGATATGGCAAGCATCTTAGGAAGAAATGAAAATCAGCAATCACAAACAAACTTAAGGAAACTAAAAAGTACATCCATAAATTGAGTCTTACATCTAACTGCATATCTTGTCATTTCTACATAATTAGCATTCGAGCTAGAATCGAGTACACCAATCTCTCACATATCATATTTATAATAAGACACGAGTCACGCCGAACAACCTGAATGCAATTATTGCGAAGAACCTTTTAAAATAAAATATACAATATTATATTTCTACGTTGACCGAAATTCGACACTGCATTGAGAAACCACCCTCCAATGTGCAATGGGTGAGGAACTTGGGGAAAAAACACCCACCTAATTCACAGCATTTTCAAAAGTATCGTTATTTCGATACCAACATTTAACAAAAAGATAACATACATGTGTTAATATTCACCCATTGTAATGCAACCATAATTTACTTCAATAAATATACAATAAATATTAATCCAATAATTTGGGCTAGAATGACATAGATAGCATCTAAGATTTTATTCTTGAAGTATGAACAAAAATCGTGATCAATCTAAATTAAAAGTGTAAGATTTGTTTTTAACTGAATTTATAGATTTTTTCCCGTTACATCATACTGTTCTTACTATATACTTATAGGATCGTTAGAAGGTGTTTAGGCTGGTCTCGTACAGTGGTACCTAACCCAAAGTTAATTTATGCAGTGAATTGGAATAATTGTTGAGAGTGATTCACTTTTGTAGGTTTGCGGTATCTTCAATTATTATATTATATTTGTGTGTATTTTAAACCACCTTTAACAATAATATTATTTTAGTTAATCTGAAATGGGAAAAAAAGAGATATACATTTGCATAATAATATAGCAATTACCATAATAAGCGTTGATAAAATAGTTATTCGTATACGAACTTTGAAATAACAAATGATTAATAATTAAAGTAAAACTCGTTAAATCGTCATCATTATACGTCATAATATTTTGTTTTCATTAATGCCTGTAGAGTTTTTAAAAACTGACGTTTAAGAATTTTCAAATAATCGTCATGATTAATTGACTAGGGTTTACCGTTCTTTTTGTTTAAAAATAATATTTTGAATTTATGTAAAAATAATGGTTTAAGTTTACGAATGAAGAGGGAGGTAATGGGTCATTTTAAAATACAACTATACGCAATTTATCACATTATGCTATTATCTAATGGTTTTTTCTGGTAAATAAATATTTATTTAACTCTTGAATATAAGTGAAATTACGTAATGTGGTCAATTGAAATAAATTATAGAATTATTATCATAATTATTATTTTAGATTTATAAATATTTCAAGCAATTTTGAATGGAACTTTTTTTATGTAAAATGTTTATAAAATGTATTTTAGTTATTAGGTAGTATATCATTATAATTTATAAGTTATGACAAAACACAAAACAAACTTTTTAATACATTGTACTGTTGTTTAAAGCTTAACGATTAATATCAAAAACTACAAAACGTTTTAACCCTAACAACAGAGAAACAATTTTAAATATTTCTATATTATTCACGAAAAGTTTTGATGCGTAGCACTTATATGGTCCAGTAATTATAATATTATTTTCTAAAAAAATAGAATGATTATTTTTTTTTTTAAATATTTTATAAGCCACCCGAAACTTTCTTCTATAATTATCTTATTTGTTTAAATCTGTGTGACGACGAAACCTACCACAGTGACTTTAATGTGGAGATATCCCGAGAAGAAATATGTAACTCGTTTAAAGTTTCTTTTTGAACTATCAAGATACCCACAAAAGTGCTTAAAGTTAAAAATCGGTTAGACTTAAGATCACTTTATAATATATACATATAATCCAATCCGTTTAATAAGTTATTCGCCAAATGATTAATTTTGCATCGTTAAAAAAAAAACAACACTAGAGATATTCATAATACATAAGTATTAAGTATAACGAATTACAGTAGTATGCTTACACTCACGTTCTATGGAACAGGTAAAAGGAATATTCTTATTTCGTATATAAAATGTTATACATATTAATTTTACAAACTACTTATTATTATTGGAGCATCTCATAATAAATTGAAACCACTAACCAGAACTCACAATTTATACATATTTTATTAACTTATCTTAAAAGTTTACTGCAATAATACACTTAATAATAGTATCGAATTTCCCTCTCAACTATAATATTATTCTGTTTAAATTATAAGAATTAAGAAATATGTATTATTCCACATTATAATTCTATATTATATTATCTACATTCATTTTTTTTTTATACTTTCGCAATATAAGTACCTTGGTACTTATAATATTATTTTAATCAATCATCACAAATATAAAACAATTATTGTGTCAAACTGAATGAATCTATATTATAGCAATAAAAAGGATTTTATTCTGTAATTTACTGCAGCACTTGAGAGGACATTTACTACATCCACGTGCTGACTCCGTCTTACTAAAGTATAACATCAATACATTTGACGGTTAGAAGAATCCATTTTACTCTGTTATTTTATAACTATATTAATGTGAATTGACCCATATTATTTAAATGTAAGAATCTTATCTAGGATACCTCGAAACAATTTTTTTTATATCATATTATCGAAGCATGTTATTAGCATTTAAAATCGTAATTTTGCTATACATTTTAAAATGCTCATTTAAACTTGATAATAAGATTCTCCTGTTGAATGTTAAAATGTTTCATTTAATTATACTGTCGATTTAGTGGAGGTATCCACGAAAGCAGAAATATTATTAAATTGTATTTTACAAAAGTATAAACAAGATTGTTGTTTGAAACTATAATATGCGTTCTTAAATATAATTGTGCACAATTATGCAAATTTTGCATAATTTTGTCCGTTTCTATAAATTGTAAAAAATGATGTGAATATTCTATTTATTGAATTCATGTATCAGATACAATTTTTACCTAAATTTTATATTATAAAAAATAATTCAAAATAAGAATTTTAGTGAAATAAATGATATCCAATTCTAGTTACTAAATAAATTTAAGTTAAAATAAAGATATACGAGTAAGTAATATCATTTTTAAAAATACTTGCGCACTTGTATTATTTTTATACACCCATAATATAACAGTATAAATATTATTATAATTAAATACGTACTTTTATACAACATACAAATAAATATATTATACACATTTATAATATTACAATTTTATAATACTATTTTTGTTAACTCTTTGCCAATTTTGATGGTTTTTTTTTGTTTGATAATTTTTTTTTATCTTTTTGGTTCTGTTGAAAGCTATATTGGCGCATTCTCATGATCAGATAATATGATAATATGAACACATGTTCATTAGTATCTCTGTCCGATGTTCAGTGTATGGGAAATCAAAAGTTTATGTTTTTCTTAAAAAATATTCAGAAAAATATAAGGTGTATCAGCATATTTAGAAAATTTAAGCTCGAATGACTTAAATATTTAAAAAAATATTATTATTTGGATGGTAAAGGGGTAGTTACTACTTTTTATATCCACCAGGTCCGCTTCAGGCTCAGTTTAGAGGTATTTAAGTTCTTTAAATGTATCTTCAGTGATTCACATTTTGTTTTGTCTACTTAACGTTTTGATATACAAATATAAATATACATCAATTATAAAAGTAATATATTGAAGCTTTGAATTGTAAAAAATTATCTATGCAAATTAGTTTACTATTATAAATAAATTAATACCCAGCCAGTTTAGTATATTTCAACTAATTAGTGTAGGTTTTAACTACGGTATATCAATATTTTTTTTTTGCATTTATCTTTGCAAAACTATCTATGAATATAATATAACGAAGCCAATTGCCCCTGTCACCGGAGCTAAAAATTTATTTTAAAAAAGACATAATTTTGTCTTTCTCACAAATTTTTTTCGGAACTACTGCAAGTTTTAAATTCTAAATTCATTATTTTACACTTTTCATGCATACATTTTTTTAAAAACTTTTTCGGATCCATTACAAATTTTCAAATTCTAAATTTATCTTATTTTTTGCACTTATCATTGCAATCACTGACGACTATACTAAAATAAAGCCAATTGCAACTGTCGCCGAAGATAATTATCAATTTAAGAAAAAACATAATTTTGTCTTTTTCACAATGTTTTTAACTTTTTCGGATCCACTACAAATTTTTAAATTCTTAAGTTTTTTAATTTTTTTCGGAACCACTACAAGTTTTTAAATTTTAAATTCAATTATTTTTACATTTTCCATTCATACATTTTTTTTAACTTTTCAGACCTATTACGAATTTTTAAATTCTAAATTAATTTTATTTTTTGCATTTATCATTGTAACTACCGATGAATATAATACTAATAATAAAACCAAAGGCCTCTGTCGCCGGAGCTAATAATCAATTTAAGAAAAAACATGATTTTGTCTTTCTCACAAATTTTTTTCGAAACTGCTACAAGTTTTAAATTCTAAATTCAGTTTTTTTGCATTTTTCATGCATATATTTTTTTAAACTTTTCCGATCTATTACAAATTTTCAAAATTTATTTTATTTTTTGGGCGTTTTTTATGGATACTCTTCTATATTACTTACATTGATATGCCCTATGCTTATTTTGTAGCACCTTTTCGGACCTTTTTTTAAAAATTGTAAATGGTTTGCACTTTTTTACACTCTCTTGCAAACACATAATTTTGTCAACACATTGCCTTTCGCATACTTTTTTTTATCTTTTTGCGAACCGGTTTTCACATATTAAAATGTATTTCATTCAAATAACAATAATAACAGATAATTCAAATAATATCGATAATATTTTTTGATGAATACGTTTTTTTTCATATATGGTTATTGATATGTACAAAAATTACCAAACAATCATTTTGCATTGTTTATATTGCATGTATTGTAAAATTGTTATTATTATTATTACCTACTGGTTTTTTGTTGTTGTGATTTATATATTTATTATATTTATTGTTGCAATATATATTTGTTGTATTATTTGTTATGTTATTTATTCATAGTAGTATATTTGTTTATATTGGGTATATTATATTGTTTGAATATTTTGTGTTTTATGACGTTTAAAATACATATATTTTATTAGTACAGTGGTGAGTGATCAAACCATTTTTTGTAAGTCCATAAATGTTTAGTTGCTGTTGGATTCGCAAAAAAAAGAAGAGATGAACTTGAATCTTTATGGCTATATTTTGTGGATTGCAATATTAAATCGAATCCGGTTTTTAAGTCGAAATTCAAATAGATTAGATAGGTACCTACCATATTATGATATATACCTATAATCGAGAAAATTCGAGCGATAAAAGAACAATATCTGTTTTTACCTCCAAATCAACATTTCTTACTTTTGGATACTTATCTGGTGTATTTGTTGGATTATTAATTATTTCTGTTAGGTCCGCGATTGTAATCATTGCAACATTGTCTAAAGAAAATTAGAATAGTTAAGTGTTTCCGTAAGTAGGTAAGTTTATTCCTACAGTATTAACTATGTACGTATATTATTTTCTTTTATAAAAACTTTTATCTTCAATAATTGTACGATTCCCTCTTTTAAGAGGTCTTACGAATGAATAAACGGACCACATTATATTAATGATATAAATTATTCGTTATCAGTGTTATAAATTCACTATTACTCCTTGTTACATTCATTTTTATTGTTATAGCTAACCGTTTTTAGTGCACTTTCTTTAGTTTTACTAATTGATTATTATTGTTCATATGAACATCGAGTTGCATAAGATTATCTCAGTTGAGTGAAATTCTCAGTGTTCCTTTTACTTCAAACTTTATTGTTGGTATCGATTGTTGGTCCGTATTATCATTTACTTTGTTATCATTAATAGCCCGCTTTGTCCGACCAGTCAGTTGTTTCGCTTGAAGACTTTAACGGTGGGAGCCAACCTGTTGTAATTTGATCTTATTCCGACCCGTATACCACTGCTCTGTTTTTCTTTGGAGACTTTAACGAAAGGAAACGTTATTTACCTGTACTTTTTCATTGCTCGTACTACTTCTAACAGCAAAGAAGCTTCTCTGAATGTCTCTGCTTAAAATGATACTATAATTTCTGTAATTAAGGCTCTTAAGGTGTAAATCAGTTCCTCTAATAATGCACTTAGTGACAAATTGACAAGGTTGGGAAAGTGAATGAAAATAATTAACTGTTACAAGTTAACTAATTCGATAAAATTTCCTTCAGTTTAAGTTTAAAGTTAACGAAAAAAATATTGAACTCAATAAGTTTAAAGTTAAGATGGTAAATAAAATTAACTTAACTCAGTTAAAAATAGTTATATAATACTTTTGACTTTTGAGTCATAAAACGGCATTGTACTTTGATTCACTAATACATATTACATATTATATGCATCCATATAGCTTCTATTATATATTTATATATACATATAAATCCTTATACAGTAGGTAATACTGATGTATACAATTAGCATATATACTGGGTGATTCAAAATTTATGTTATAGCCATTTTATCATATAAATATTCAAAGTAGAGAAAAATATATAATTCAAAAGTTTTTGATTTAGAAACATCAATTATAATTTCATAATTTTATAATTCCTTACAATACTTTTGGAGGGTTTTCGGGGGGTCAACTTTAGAAATTCTCAAATGAGAACCTATAATTTTTGTTGCAAACACAATGTAAAGGGATTTATTAAATACATTTTACTGTATGAACAACACTAATGTATGCAAGACTCTATGCCTGAGAGCTATTTAAAATGTTGAATTACGCGCATGCGTAGTACAATTTTTTTTATGGTTACGCTTATTTTTAGCACATTCTTTGGATTGACCGAATTTTTGCAAGCCGATTTGAAAGCCATTATTCAATTTTGAAAAAAAATGTTGAATTTACCTGTATAATTTATTATTTTTAGATTCATGTATGTAATTTTATTTTTTCATTAAAAGTTATAATGTTACTATGCAAAAATCGTCACTTTCTTTAGGACAACTATGTTTTTAATTTTCATAGTAAATTTACGGACATCGAATTATGAATGCCTATAAAAATGTTAAATATTTAAATACCATAAGTACATTTTTGTTTGTGTTAATTACTTACTGCACTAAGAAGTAAATAATATTATTGAAAACTATAATAATAATCATAATCATAATAACAATAATAATAGTAGTAGTAGCTGGTACTTAAATACGGATAAACTTAAATGTGTAATAAATGTGTTGTATATTATGATATTTTTGAGTTTGGTCAACTACATTATAATTACAATTAAAACTATTTTTATTGTGGAATTTTATTTCATACTTCATCAGCTCTAATAATATTGTGATGGTTAGATCATTTTATTAATTATCTCATATTTTATTTTTTAATAAAAACTATATTGATTTTATATCAAAAGCACGTATATTACCCCAATACCCCCTTCAATCAGACTTTCGCAACTATCTTTACGACAATAATTAGTTCTCAATTCCTGCTAATTCCTGCCCAGGTTTTTAGAACTCCTGCTTTAACAGTTTTCCCGGGAAATCCGTTTTTCACTCTCGCGCATTATCCCCCCTCCACCGAAAAAGGAAATAAACACTTTTTTAGTAATTTTTTTACGAAACATTAGCGCTCCATTATCATGGAAATTTCAAGACCATTTTTGAAATTTACATGTTATTTATAAAAGCCACGATGAGGCCGGCATAATGTTACTTTAGCCCCCCCCCCCCCCATGTGAAATAAAACTTTTTTATATATTTTTTTATTACATATAGTCTCATTAAAAATTCATATTTTTTGTTAGGAGATGCATTTTACATAACTTCATCAAGTTCAGTTCCTACAGTTTATACAAAACTTTTTTGGGTTCAGAAGTAAAGGAACCCTTACCAATCTTGTAAAGTACTACAGTAAACTGTAAAAGTATTCAAATACTTTTTAGGTAACCAAGTAAGTATTTTTGATACTTTAAAAAAAAGTACTTGGTCAAAGTATTTTAAATATATTTTCAAAGTATTTGTGTTTAAAATCAAATTTAAGTTTTTAAATACATTTTTTTTCAGTTAATATATACCTACAAAGAATAATTATGGTATGTTGTAGGTTGTAATTAAACGTTGGTGTTTTTCCCCAGGTAGGGCCTAATATTAGAAATAAATTAATATTAAAAATGCGGGTAAGTGGGTGTCACTCTGCTGTACAGTAGGTTACAAGTTGGTCACTTTAATATGGATGGAGCTAAATTTGAATTAATTAATTGATAATATAAAATCATGGTATACGAAAAACGTTAATAGTAGTTGTAAAATATTGAAAATAAGTACGCGCGATTTTTTTTATAAGTATTTAAAATTCAAATTCTGACAACATTTATCAAATTAAAATATAAAAAATGATTTTGTAGTTAGAGATTTATAAAATTTTCAATTTTAAGTTTTTCTGGCAAACGAAAATAATATTCACTTTACCACCAGAAAACATACTGAAGTTTAATATCGAAGCATAATTTCGACTACTCATAGGGTACACAAAAACACACAAAATAAATAAAAACACACATAATTGTAAAATAAATACATTCTTCGTTTGTCCAGAATTTAAAAAAATAAAATGTTATTTTTTTATATTTAAATCTGGTCACCGTGCCTATAATATGCATTTTTAGTGACAGATAGTCATGAACTAGTCAACAAATAACACAAGATTACTTATTTTATTTTTAATTTACACATTGTTTTTCTGATTTTTTATGTGATTTACTCATTTTACAGAATTTTCGACTTAATATTATTCTCACGCGCAACCACTATTATACTATTTATGAAATTAATTAAATATGATTCAGCGTTATTTCAGCAAAACAATAACATGACAATAGGTAAAAATCGTTTTTATTTATATGAATATTGAATATTATGGGGATTAATGAATTTCCCAAATTGTTGTGCAAAATGTAACCACAAACTAGAATTAAGTTAGGTTTTTATTTTACAAATAAATACTTCACATTGTCTCCATAACTGTACTCATTGTGTAGTCCATAGTTTTTTCTCACATTGTAAGTTCTAATCCAAAGTACCCGCAGATGACACACTACCATTGTCTCATCATATTTGTAATTTAATAATGTATTATTTAGTTATAAATATATATTTTTAAATCAATATTCGTAAACATCGACTTGATTCAATAATGTATCCGTATGTGCTCTTGTACCGCTGAACGGTATAATGCTTTATTCAAACTGCCTCTGATGGTAGTATTATTGTGTTTTTATTCGATATTTGATATAACGATATTCGATAAGGACATTTTGCGGTTATTTGTTGCTTGTATTTAGTGTATTTATATCGGGCGTGTATTGCATTCGCTTAAATTATTTTAACAATAATTATTTCAACTCCACTAACCACTATTAATTTATTAACAGTCCATAATAATTATACCAGTGTTTACCTATTTTTAATCATTTTGCCAAAGTAAAATATTACGGATATTCAATCATTCAAATAACAGTTTTAAATTTTAATGATAATGGGCTTGGTCCATACAACTATAATATTTTCAGGTACGATAGATGTACTAACACCAGTGTACTTACCCTGGGTCATATTATGGAACGACTATAATCAATCTGAGATTTCTTGATACAATGACGATAACGGTCTACTTTTTTCTTCCTTTTTACCTTTACGGGCTGTTTGCATACCCGAAGCATTTGTTTCATACGACTTTTTTCAGAAAAACAATATACTTTATAATTTCAATTCCATAGAATTGCAGTGATGAGTAGTGAGTACACGTGGCGGCTATTAAAAGGTAGACAAATAATAATACAACAATATTTAATGAGTACATGGAATACAATTTTGATTGCCGAAGTTAATAAAAGGTTTATTATAATACAATATAATATCATAATAAAATGACGTAGGAAAATACTAAAATGGTCAAAATAGGTATGGTTATATTATGTCGAGTTTCATGGCATTAAATTAAAATTATATATAGTTAGGTATAAAACGATGGTTTATACTGTATACTCTATACTCTATAGTATATAAACTTTATACTTACCGTTCTTTTACACAGAAATGAAGTTATTATAATATTTTTATTCTTATATTATTCATATAAAAACATTTTAAGTTTTAATGTAATATGACACAATCTATAGCGGTGATCGACCTTGGTTACATTGTGGAGGTGGACCGCGGACAAAACAGTAAACGACATAATATCAATAATTGTACTACCATATAAAGAGGGTTTCGAACCACATCAATATTAAAATGTTATGCATTGACGATAATTGTAGCGATTTATTATGTATATTATATGTGAGAGCGCCATCACATGGTCATATTTCACTTGGAAAACGTTTACGAATTAACAGTGAATAGCGCAAAACTGAAAATCACAACTTTTATAATTATTGCACGTACATATTGGAATTACTGTTATTGCAAAAATATATCCTAATTAATCTGAGAACGTCGACATTGTGTGGGGTGTGAACATATTTTTGTGGAATATTACACATAATACAAATTAAAATTATTTACATTTTATACAGAGTTATTCTCCGAGCACGAAACGGCCCCATCGCATCATTTAATCGTGCAATTATCTAAATTTAAATTTTTAAATTTTTGAGCTATAAACATAAAGCCATATTTGAAATACTTGAATTTTGTAGGCAATAGAATTCACAGCGGAACACTAGAGTATACTAGACACAGGTGTTTGAAAAAAAAACTTTAGTATTTAAATGTATGGACTGTAAGTTTTTTTGAAAATTCAAATTTCAAATGCTTGTGAATAATTTATACTTAATTCGTTTGTTACTACGTGAATGTCTTCTAGGATAAATACGATTTTTGAGTAATAATTATAATATTATGAATTTATATATTACTGTACAATAATATACGTTTTCAAAACATTATAATTTGATCTTATTACATTAATTAATGTTGAATTGTTAAGCTATATGCGGCAGCCCCGAACTATTTATATACTATCTAGTATCTTTAAAATATTATTTAGCCTATTTTAATCTGAATCTGATTATTCGACGTTTATACCATTATAAACGTTTACAACCGTTGTATTTAACAGTCAAAATATTATTTTACACGGAGGATTACCTATACCCAAACTACTACGCGTATAATTAGGTTTTTTTTCCTTCGTCATCTGTTTGGTTTGTCATTAAAACGAGATACGTTTGTTCAGTCTCCAATAATTGGTCGATTTTTTTAATTTTCGGTTGCGTTTAGTACGACGAGTTGGTACACTATATGCGCCTACCTATAAATCATAACAAACGGATCTATGCACCGTCGTAGTCTAGGGACCACCCTCTCCTCGCACCGGGCGGCGGTATGTAAGCATACACAACTCAAACACACACGCGCACACACTCTCAAATGTAATATTATAATTTACAATATATCATCGAGTGTAACGGTACGTAAACGGTTATTTTGCGCAAGTCGCAGCCATCGCCGTGTGCCGTATATATAGATGCCACGTGAGTAATATTACAACACCACTCCTCGCACTTCTGTCGGTCTCGGAGCGTGTATGACTATAAAATGGCGGTAGGTACACAGTATATCATAAACGTTCAACAGCAGCTGCAGACTTCAACAAATCGGAATACGAAACCCTGTGTAATATATATGCACAGCTATATGCATGTATATATCGCGGTAATATACGATGGTGGGTAAATCGCACACCTATATAGGTACTATCCCGAAAGCGGCAACGGGGGGGGGGGGGGGGTAACCCGCGAAGTATTCATAAATCCAATTTTCTTTCGCCGTACATTATACATTTATACACCAACAATGTATTATTAAATTCGCCCGTTTGCGGTACATTATCAGCTCGGAATATAATATGCGTGTGCACACACTGCATCAGCAGTACATTAATATCTACCCACCTTTAATAGACGTAGGTACCTACTACAATAATGATATTGTTGCGAGACTAGGTAAAATATAAACTTTTTGGGTTTTCGTATATAATATTCGTTCTAAAGTGGTTTGGCGGCGTATGTACAATGTACATATTATACAGACGTTATTTAATATTTTTTTTTTCACTCAAATAATACCACGAAAACGTAGGTATACATATCACACATACAATATAATATACATTTACGGTAGCGCATTTATAAAACTACCACACGAGATGTTACAGTGTATAATAGGGGTCTATATAATATATTATTACATTATAATATTATACACTGTGTACCTACGATGTTTTTCTTCCCTACCATTGAACACCACACAGCGACGCGTCCTCTTCGTCGCTGCACAGCATAAATTATGGTACCTATACATACATATAGGCATACTACGTGTATACAAACACGCACCTGTTAAACGGTTCACCTGCCCGAGCGACCTATACGCGAGTGTGCGTGTGTGTGCGTTTACATTATAAAAGCGCAGAAAAATGAGCGAAAAAATACGCGACGGGAGAGGGACGGCGATAAAGACGGAGAGAGACGAAAGAAATTTATCGTGGGACTCGTCTTTTGAGTTCTCACGGTCTGCCGCCGCCGTCCGACCGAGTCCAACTGGCCAACGAGCCAAACGACGACAATCGCATAAAATGCTATTTTATCACATTTTCTCATCGTCCGCCGACGCGCACAACATAATATTGCGCCACTATAATACGTATTACGAGATGTGCCTATAACAATAATAATGATGATGCGACATTATATATTATTATAGGTATACGCACTTTATTACAACTGAGTGTAGATCAAAGGACTCGGATTTTGTAGTAAATACTTTTTTTTTTGTGTTTACGATAGAAGTATAATTTCCATGCGTAAATTTATTTTATGACGTTATTCTGATTTAAACTGAGTCAAAATTACTATGCTTGTGGTGATGCTCTTTTTTATACGTAATTAAGGTTTTTTTAGAGTAAGTAAAATAATTTAAATGTTTATAGTTTCTATTTTTTCATGTTATAACAATAAATTATAGTTATTACGAAATTAAAAAAAATACACATTTAGATCATCGCTATGTATGGAAACCAGCTCTGCAGTATAGGTACCTATATATACTTATATATCACAGATCTTTGGTGGGTCCTAATACATGACGTTTCACTACATCACAAAATAATCGATTCCGATAATCATGGTTATAGAAACATAAATGATTATTATAAGATAGAACTTAAATAGCGTCGTACAATATAACATAGAAATATAATTATTGGAAAAAAAAATTAATAATTATTTTGAATTGTTTGTAAGAGCATTACAGAGTTTGTGATATACGCATGTTTGCTTAAATATTTAAGTTCAACGTGTATCACAGTCTCATAATTTACAACTATTCAAACTATATTTTGACAGTGAAAATGTAAAATTGTTTTGTACGTTTTCCTATTTTTTTGAATTTCTAAATTTGTGTATGTGTTGCTGTAGTACAAAAATATTGTTCCTAATAAATAGTTCTAAATAAATATACTTGAGTTCGTAAAAACCTAAGCCCTTGTGGCTCAATAATAACAATAATCATAAAAATCGTGCATGCGAACTAATATTTAAGTATTGTTTTCACCATTCACTCGAGAAAACCCGGGAAAACACTTACAGCAACTTCGTTGGTGGGCGATTGTAAACTCTCCCGATTTTAATGACATGTAAACTCTCCCGGGTCTACTTCAGTTCTACCCGAGGAGAACATGTAAACTCTCCCTGGCCTAAGTCAGTATTACCCGATGAGACCATATAAACTCTCCCGAGGCTACAATACTTCAGTACTTCTAAAGTAGGGGAACATTGGGCATTATTCGTATTACGCAGCTGGTAAGGTTGAAAAACTTGGTTAAGCCTTACTAGTCAATATCGTTTTAAATATTGAAACTAAAAAAATTGGCTGAAGATAATAAAATATTTCAATTACAAATACAGGTTAACGGTAATACAATTTATAGTAAATATTTAAAATGATAATCACAATCAGTGATTCACAGTGAAGCCACAGTGAAGCCGATTCATAGTGTAGCAATAACATTTAAAACAACTCAGGAGAGTTTACGCATTTCCTTCAGGTACCTAGGTAAACATAATATTGACTCGGGAGAGGTCACCATCGGGAGAGCTTACTAGTTTTAAAAATCGGGATTGTTTACCACAACCCTCGTTAGTAACTAATTTGTGCAAATTAGTAAATTATGAAGCCATTTAGATTTTACCCTGCAGTTGTTGTTTTTATAATTAATTAATAATTGTGATTTGTTAATTATTATAGCTCATAAGTAAGTGCCTCTAAAATTCTGATTTCTTAAAGTTTCGATTATGGAAACGTGGGCAAAAAAGTTTGTAGGTACTATTCTTGGGTGAAAAGAATCCAACATGAGGAAAAGATGGTTTATCAGTATGCAATATTATAATAATATAGGTGGTAAAATTTATTATAAAATCGCTAAACAAAGTGCAGAAATCAAGTTGGGGCGTGGTCCTCCAACCTCACCTGTTCTCCCAAAATGTGAATAAATCATTCATAACAAATAATTTATTATTATAAATATAGTTTATACACTTGTGAATAATACACCAACTAAGTGTAGCCTGTATAACTCACTGACGGCAGAAAATGTAGACAAATATTAAAATGATATTGCAACTATAAATTGTGCACGCAATTGCATATTTGGGGTCGTGGGATCTTAGAGGAAGTTGGGGCTTTGGGGGATATGTATAAATGCATAATATCTTTATTTATAAAAATAAAATCTCGTATTCGCGGTATTGATAGTAGGAAAAAAATATATTATAACGTAATTTATGTAGTTCTCATTATAAGAACTATCTAACATCTCCAAAATATTAAAAATAAAAAAAAACAAAAATAATAACGAGGAAGACGAGACACAAACGAGACTGACAGTGAGCTCGATCCAACAAACGATTTTTTATTTGTTTTTACCTTCGTTCCGATACACAACATGCTCGTTTCACATGGACGCGTATCATAAACCTTACGAAAACCAACTGAATTTATTTTCTGTTCACATCCGGAAATTCCATAGTGGAGCTACCCATGTTTAAAGCTAAATAAAGCTATTGTAATTTATGGTCTTGTTTCAGTACATCCACGAATAACTCTTATATAAAAATGAATATGATAAACAGAATATTTATGAATTTAAAAATATCCTTACTGATATTTCCTATTTATTTATACTGTATAAGACAGGTCAGTAAATTGAATAATTAAACGTAAAATATTATTCTTAAATAACACAAAAAATACGTATTGGTAATTAAATAATATTTTATTTCCCTCTTTCTGTTTATTTTTCCGATCCTTTTAGACATGATAACAACTAATATATAGCCACACAATTTTCAGCTGCATTTTCTCATGCTTCAATTTTTGCATCTCGATCTCTGTACTGCCATCTGCCGAATTCTAGAGACTTGTATGACATTCTACACAGTAGAGTCGCAGATTACCAAAGTATTATAGAATCTACCTCTATGCAATAGTCAACTCTGTGCCCATTGCAGATTTTCCGAGTTCATAATAAACAATTATCTTTAAAAATCGTATAATTATTATTGATTATACGTATAATGACATGATTTGTCTTATATCGTTGTAGGAATTTAAAAAAAAAAACACAGAATTTATATTCTGATGTTTTGTGTGCGAACGTCTTGATAAACGACAAATTACGATTTTGAAAAAAATTGTTTAGGGCTCGTAATACTGCAGATAACGACATTGTCTGCGAATTCAATAATAAATAATACTTTATGCTATTATGTGATATGCATAATACGTGAGTCCTACGTCTGCAGAGACGGAAAACGAGCCACATGCCTGAGTACAATATGATACACATTCGCGCACAACTGTCAATTGAAATAATGCAATTCGGAAAGCGTCGTATGAAACGCGTCCGCGCGAGGCCGATAAGGCGGTAATACAATATTATTGTGATAAACGGTATCTGTTTTCATTATAAACGAATCGATTAACATAACAACATCGCGGCCGTCCACGAGAAAGCTTGAGGTTAAGTTTATATTTTATGTGAATCGTTCTTGGGGGGGGGGGGGGGGATAGAAAGCGACGGACGGTGTGCGGATATTGCTGCACGTCCTGCGCGCTGTGCTTGTAATAAATAGTAGACGATGGAAAAGAAAGAAAAAAACAACTCGAAAGGTATTAGAATTACGCGTTGTCAAAATGTCGTTAATTTAAATCGTTGCCATCACATAAGATCGATCGATCGTGGCAAAATAAAAATAAATAATGGTTTGATTATGTTTTATTTGGTTGCCCGTCAATGTATTTTATAGCTATAAATAATAATATGTAATATTTGACACCTGAGTTTTTGTACTCTCTTAATGAAGATAAATTGTATTTTAATGAAATAAACAAAGTGGTGTTATGCCTACCGTACCAATAACATAACATAATACGTATATGAATATTATAAATTATCTACATATAGGTAGGTACATGAGTGTACTGCGCGTATTAAAAAAAAAAAAAACAACACATTATCGAATATCCTCATAAAATTATTAAAATTACATTTTTGTTGACACCATTAGTTGAAGCTTTCATATTACGATTGCCATATTATATTTTAACAATACCTACAAGTGAAATGGCCGTCTAACAACTTCCCTGCCGATTACACTTGAAGCCTCGAGAAATGATTTGTGAAACTTCTTCAACATTTTATTTTTTAAGAGTGATAAAATACATCGTTTCGTATTAATTACATTTTTCACCTTACTCTATGCTCATAAACATGAATTAATGCACACTAGAAGAATGTACAACGGTAAGATATTTAAACAATAGCTTTATTTTTTAAGAATTGTATTGAGCAGCCGTGGTGCATTAAGTGAGATTTTAACTAGACGAAATTAAATACAAAAGTTTCATTCCACTCCAAAATAAAACTAAAATACAATATGTATTTGGCATAGATGATTTTGTTAACATAATTAATCGACATGTGTATATCCTCTGCTATTTAATTTCCAGTATTATTATTGTCTCTATAGGTACCCAGAGGAATCTAAAGTAGTTTTTGGTTTTAAATATTATATTCAATATTTGAGTGCACGCTTATATTATGTGGTTGTTTTTTCGGGATTATCTAAGTTTATGAAAACACTGATTGATTCGGTGTCTATGGTTATGTATTGATTATCTGTGGAGGAAGCTACTTCTGTGGCTTTTAATAGAGCTAGATAAAGCTGTATAAATAGAGTTATGTATTGGTATCCGATGTACTGTTTGGAAGTTTTAGCTGGATTACTGCGATTGTAGTTCCTTCTGTATTTGTTGATGCATCTACGTATATTTAGCAACGTGGTAGTATGTTTTTTAAATTGAAACAATTTGATTTATATATATATATTGGGGTCAGTTTCATTTTTTTTTTTTTTTTATGTAGATAAGTCGAAATAGATGAATTGGTTGGGGATAATCCATGGGGACTGTTCAACGTTTTGGCAGTTGAGTATAGATTTGTAAAAATAATATTGAAATCTGAGGCAACTGTAAGAGTGCCGAGATGGTTTAGATCATTATTTCGGCATTGGTCGATTGAGTTTCTTAGTATTGCACCAATCGGATTTGATTTTGCTATTATTGTTAATGCAGAGTATTCTAATGTGTGATGTTTTATTCTTGTTTTTTTTCTGGTGATGTTGAGCCTGCAGTGATATTTATAATGTTAAGTAAGTACTATGCATGCTTTTGAAAGCGCACTAGCAGATAGATGTATTATAATATATAACATAATATGTCATATATATTGTCTGAAAATGTCTTCCAAATTATATTTTACATAAAAAATTTTAGAAAAGAAAAAAAAATACTTTTCCTCAATTTTTTTAACCGTTATATTTTATATTTAATTTTGAAATCATTGCAGGAGTATAAAACCATTGAAACGATTAAATATAAGTACCAGATATGGTGAACATTAATTACCTTTAATAAAACTTTATTATAAAATAAATATAAGTAGACATAATAGTTTTCATGTATAAAATATGTATAATTATAAATTGTTAAAAGCAATAATTATGAAATAGTAAGTTTATTTAAATTGAAAATTAATTAAGCGCATATAATATGTTGTTTGTAGTGTATATAAATGAGAATGTAAACAAAAAAAAATCCGAAAGTACTAGGTATTACTAAATTAATTTAGTTGAATATTTATTCAAGTAAATTCAAATAATGCGCATGATACTTTTTAATATAATAAGCATTCGTAATCTAAATTACTGATGTAAAATTGAACTTACAAAAATATCAAGCATTAATATAATTATACGTTATAGTTATTTCTGTACATAACACTCAATATTGTTGTACTGTAAAAGTCACAATAATATCAATTTTACAGGAATGAAAATACGAATTTCATTTTAGACACTCAATACTTATTACTTACGTTTGCATATTACAAATATTTTCATAGGTATTTATGAATTTTTATAACTCTTGAAGGACTCTTGTTCAAAATTGCAAAATTGCAATAAGATTTATTATTGTTGCTTTAAATATCATATGAATATATTTTAATAAACATGGAACACTGTGTCAAATGATTGTTTTAAGTAGTTTCAAATGTCAATATCGTTAAAGTTGGTATTCGTATTAATGAGGCTGTGAAAAACATTTTAGGTACATAACTAATATGTCTAGATTTATAAAATAAAATCATAAAAATAATCAATGTAACTGTGTTCATAAGTATTTTGTTTCAAGTTTGGTTTTTATTTTATATTATATTTGAAAATATGTTTTTATGACATGTTCTACTGATTATAATAGTAATATTAAAATCTGTAACCAACGGAAATCATTTAAATAAATAAAAGATATTCGATTTTCCTGAACCAAAATCAAATTGTTTTGTGGGTCGTCTAATACCAATTTAATAGAAGATGAAAAATATAATTTATAAACACCATCCGTGCCTCAAGAAATCGTTGATATAACTTTTATTGAAAACGGTCCAAAAGTTTTGAGTTCATAGAGGACGAACAAACTAACATTCATGATTATATTATATACTAGATAAGAATAATTTGTTTGAGAATTATATCCACTTCGTAATAAATATTTGAAATTATTAATAAAAATCAACCAAGTATTGTGTGGCATATGTTGTCAAAATGTCAAAATGAATGTCAAATAAATAAGAAAAAAGCCTCGAGTTGCCATCAGTTAGGATGTTATTGAATATATTGTAAAAAAATAAAAAAAAAACTCCCTTGGAATAAGAAACACGGAAAACCTCTGCAAAAGTATAACACAAGTCGTATTGTTATACGTTTTAACCATTGTTGCTCAAAATATAGTTTAACCGAGCTTAAAATAAATAAAGCGTGCTGAAAATCCTTTACGCGAGTGAAAGATGACATTTGTTTATTTAAATGTATGTAACAAAATTTCTTTAATGGAAATCGAAATAATAAAAACAGAAGTCTAAGAAGTTTTCATGGTTAGTTGAAGATCGGACCGAATGTTTCAGAAATTAACATAAACAATTCACTTAATCTACACTGACAACCTTTTAAAACTAAATTTTTGAATTTAAATCTACAATCACACAAAAATATAAAAATAAATATACTGCGTAAACCAAGTTCGACGCTTTAACTATTTAAAAAAATTGTATATTTATTTTTATTTTTTATATCTTATTTTATTATTGAGTATTTGAGTATACCTACATCGTTATAGTTTCCGAGCTGGGGAAAAAGTTATAAAACGATTACAAATAGAATACAATTGTGAACTTTATATTTTACTTTTCTTAATTAAGATTTTGAGTTTATTGTTGAAAAAAAAGTGTGATAATATAGTATCATATTGTAATCAGTTTCGATTATCAGTTTCGATTTCTACTTTTTATCAGCATTTAATAAACATTATTAACAACTTAAATTCAAAACGTCGATGAATTAGCTTATTGTTTCGTTTCACAACAGTCGTTACCTGACACAAACAAATTCAATCTGCAAAAGCCAACTCCATATTGACAAGTATGAAATAAGTCACTACTTTACAGTATTTACTGAAACTGTTTCTCCACCTCTCACTTCTGAAAAATATGTTAATACAGAGTATTATAAGACGTATTCACCCCATTTAATGAATACCTATATCGGGAGTCTGTCGGTGCATATTTTTCTCTCTTTAGCCCATGCGCAACATAGCAAATAATTTTGAGTTCAAAATAATGACTACAATCATAATCATTTATAAAACTTAAGTGAAATGACCCCTTTTAAAATGTAAAAGTAAGATTATTATTTATTGCATCTCATAGGTTTTTATTAGATTTAAATTTAACCCAACGAGGGTATGACTTGCGATAAGGCCATACTACGCGAGTCTTGACGTTAACCTCCAAGCAGTCTTCTAACAAAGATATTTATTTTGTATTCGGATTAAATAACCAATAAAAAATTACTATTAAAGTATTCTAAAGGAATCTATTTTTTCACTCTTTAGTTTTTGTCAGCTGTTTTGGAATGGTTGGAAATTTAAGTTGGAAAATCATACTTTATTCAAAGTGAAAAACTAATGTTCATAATTTATAATGAGCCTGGTTTTTAGTAGAAAAATTTGTTTTTTTTACAAATTCAGAACAATTTTTAGAGTTCAAAAAAAGTATTTTTAAATGAATAAAAAATATACAACAATTTATTCAGAATACACGTCCAGATAATTTTTTTAAAAAGTGTTTTAAATAGTGTTCGACAATTTTTGATTTAATAAAATAATAAATAAGTATGCAACTATTCAAATGCTTTACAAGACTGAACGCGAACATAATAATTATTTTAAATCGCGGTATTAATGATAAGTTTTTATTGGTGTATTTAAACCAAGATTGATTATAAACAGTCGCAAATGAGATCAGAAGGTTTAATGGCCCGTGATATTATAAATCTAATAACATTATATTTGTATAGGCTATAATATGATCTCTCACCATCGTGTCTCGGAAAGTGATTTGGAAAACCTCGAAAACTGCGTTGTATAATACTACTGCAACAGTCGTAATTCAGGTCCTTAGCGAACGAGCGATACTATCGGCGGTTTTCTATTTGTTTTTATCAATAATCATTTTGTCATGAACCCAGTAGCTTATCGCTCATGACACGGATTTAACGATAAAATATACTTAACGTAAACACTCGGCGATTATCCGCGACAATCACGAGTTCTCACGAGAGGAGGCAAAGCTTGATAAACAAAAAAACGTTCATCCTTTGATTTCAAAACCGCTGGGAAGGAACGCTGTGCATTGGCAGCTAGCAATACAGTTTTTCGGGGAAAATGTTGAGACTTGAGATGTTCTACAACTCGGCTCGGGAAAAACTAAAACTTGGAACCGTGTAAATAAATATGTTTCTTATAAACGTTCCTAGTTCCTATACATGATATACATGTCAATAAAAGTGGATAATCTACCAGCTGCTAATCGAGAACTTCGCAGTTTAACGATAAACGATCATCCACTACTACACATAGAGGGTCAAACATAACTATAATATTATTATGTAAGACACAAACTCCAGAGGCAAACGAATCAATGTAGAAACCTAATAAATAGATGCTTAAAAGAAAAACAAATCGTATTTCATGCTGCGCGCTGTTAATGATCACGGTTGACCGCTATACGATAACAAGTATTGTAATAGTATTTATAAAATACGAATCTATAGCTTCGTATTTAATGTACAGGCATTGCTGTGTGGGGTGAGGAAAGGGAAAACGGTTGGTGTTTCAAGTCAAAGGCGGACAGTGAAAAATTGAGTGTCGCAAATATAACTATAATCATAACTCTGCAAGAACGCCGGACAGAATATTATATACTATACATATATATATATACCTAGTAATGAGAGGATCTGACTCGTAATATATATTATTACTATTATGTACTGTATAATCTCATTTCCTATTCACATAATAATAAATAATACGAAAGTCCGTATAATACTCGTCAAGCGTGGGATGTATAAATCAGGTGCCATATTATCAAATAGTAAATACACGATGATTTACCGAGCATGCACACCCTCATTTTTTCGCTTCAGTAACGAATAACCTGAAAAAAAAGAGAAATATCGAACGACGACACGATGGTGGCACTGTACAACATTTATAGTGAATACCAAAAACAAACTTGGGCAGGTCGTCTTCGGCCTGCGTGTCCGACAAACAAACCAAAATGAACGATCGGCGTGTTGACTGCCGACCGGCCGCAAAGAAGGCGCAGGTATCTAAACACCTCGACATCGCGACGAATACAAAAAATGGCAAACTTAGTGGGACAACAATTGGTGGTGTGGACTCGAAAAAGATACCAAATGCAACGACGCCAGTGCTCAGTGAACTGGTTAGATAAGCGCAGCCGGCGGTGACGACCGGTGATGGTGTGAGGGACGGGGTCGAACTTTGCGAATGTTCGGCACCCGCCACTCCGCGCCGCCGTCTGCGGGTGACAATGCACCAACGAATAATATTCGAAACCGTAAATTTGTAAATTAATTTTTTTAAATTACTGTCGATGTTAATAAAAAAAACGTTTATTCGTGTCAAGTAGTTTATGTTTTAAAATATCTGTAATAACCGTTTGGATTAAATGAATTTGAAACGTAAGTAATGACTTTATTCAGAGTAATATTTCTGTGAATTTTCAGACACAATAACAGTAAATCTTAAATTATTAATATTACCAGTGAAACGTTTATAATATTTTTCATGCATTTAACCAGTATCGACTTTTCATCTTTCATTCGTCACGTTTTTACGTTACACCCCGTATGGTATCATAATATTCATAATAATAACGTCAGTTCGCCGAAAAGAAAATTTTATATTTTCCAAGAATTGTTTTTCCGCGATGACATTCGTATAGTATTTTCTCGGACCCGGGCTTACGTTTGGACGTTGTTTCCACTAAATAATCGACTTCGCTCGTGAAAGATAACTGCTACGTCGTCGACATTGTTTCTGCTGTTTCAGCGTTTCACCCCACCAGCGAAGACGTCGGCGGTGGAAAAGTATCGTCCGTCTGCCATTTAATTGTTAACGGGCTGCTCGTTTTGGCGACGACGACTGCATACGGTCCGTTTACTGCTTCAAGTAATTTGAAGTCAAGTGTTCTGACGGCGACAACTTATCACGTACAAAACGCTGACACTAATACGATCGGTCGTATAATAACGCGCGCGTGTCTAAATGTGAAATGCAATTATGGCCATCGTGTATAATGTTGCAGTGGGCCAGATGAACAGAGACGATAAAAAAAATAAAAAAAAACAAGAGAACAGTTCAATCAAAGATTAGTTTTTTGACACTCTATGCCAACAGTGATAATTGTTGTCTTAATATTTGATCCCAACTGCAAACAATACCTTAGTACAACTTTTACGATATTATTATATCATCATTATTATTATTATTATCATTATTATTATTATTATTATTATTATTACTGCAATTATTATTATATTAATTATTATCTTTTGTACAACAATAAATTCCAATTCCAATTTCTTTTCACCGTTTACATTTTAAATAAATTCCAAATTTTAATATACATATAGGTACTATATGTTCTCGGTTTTTTTCTTACCGAAGACGAATCATCAAATTAGTAAAGAACTTTAAATCTTTTATTCCCGATAACGAATGAACTACTCCACAGTCATTACTATATGAACTATTTACATTTCTAAGAGTGAAATGTAAATATAAATTAAATCAACATTTTAATTGAAGACAAAGATACTATAAAAAATATAAGGTATTTATTAAATGAAACTTAATCTAAAATGAATACAAGAAGCATTGTAAAAAAGTGAGATATTATTATAATGATATAAATGCAGATTGATTGTTGGGCGTGAGTGAGAAAATCGTTCATCAACAGCTCTTCCTAATATTAGTTTGATATGTTTTTATTTGCATTATTATTCAAGAGCGTTTCACTGTGGCCATTTTATTTTAAGATCCATGACGGATTAATAGGGATGGTGATTTTGAGTGTAATACTACTATACTAGAGATTAGGCAATTTTGGTTGGGATGAAGATTAGAATGGATTTTTTTGTAGTTTCGAGTGCTAATTCGTTTCCTGCTGGTATTTTAAGTCCTTATATAATGAGCATTATTGATCAAATACCAAGACGTTGCTCTGCAGTTAGTCGTATAAGACAAATATATTACACAGAAAAGCTGCTTGTATAGGTTGTACCTATATATTGGAGGGCTTGGCTTGATTCCAAAATTAAATACAATAATAAGACCAAGGATGGGTTATGATTGTTATATAATATTTGAAGTGCCTACCAGGTAATAACTTATAAAGTATAATTAATAGGTTTATGATAAACTTTTAAGGATTAATTGTATATGCGAAATTTAGTTGGGTATTACAGTAATATATTTATATATATAATTATTATAATATGTAATATATAATTTGATATTTCAGAATTTAAATCACATTTGTAAGCATGCTTACTGTTATTTAAACATAACATACTGTGAAAACTTAAAGTTCTGTTTGGTATTTTTTGATCGGAAAATTAAAAGTAATGCATTTTTATTTCGAGAGTAATATTTTAAAAGCATATACTAAAGGCCGCTTAAAAATCTGTTAGCTATCAACACACTCTTATTTAGACCTGAAAAAATCGAAAACATTTCAAGTGGTACTTCAAAAGATAGAAAAAATTATGTATCCTACGTAATTCATCGAGAAAAAGAAACATAGATTTTCGAAGTTACACAGAAAGCAAATTTTAAAAAAACCATTAAACATTAATTTTAGTTTCAATAAAAAAGTATATTATTTTGTATCATGCATAAATATACAAATTATTAGTATTAAAAACATTAATTAGGTTAAGTAAAAAGGTATGTATAGTATTAAGTCTTAGTTGGAAAGTTTTAGCAGAAGTAGCAAAACAAAACTAGGTTAAGCGATAGTATATTAGTCATAGTACGAGACAAATGTGGTGACAGTGGTGGTGATCGTGTGACTCGATTACCACCAGGCACCAGTGTTTATTTAATGTGCTTAAAATATTTTTTGTTAATTTGCTGAATATTTGATATGACAATTGTCAATTACCTATAAACAAAAGCATGCGATTTTTCGTTTAAATTGATTCAAATAGACATTTTACTTTACAGCTTACAATAATAATTAACGATTTAAAAATGTTTATTATAATTATGTACTGGTATTGCTTAGATATTTTCAATATTATTATTTTTTTAAAAGCTTAATAAATCCTATTATGAACATTACACAACATGCAAAATATATTGTATGTGATTGTACCTATATCTAACATAATATTAGAAATACATGCTATTATATTTTTAACCAATATATCTACCAGTGACGTGTTATAAAGGTCGCATGTACAGATAATAATAACATAAAATGCATGAATATCATTTAATATATTATATACATATGAAGGAGCTATACGCTTCAACGAACTCGTAAATCATGTCAAACATCTAACATATTATTATTGTTACCTAGAGCTATTTATTACTCATTTACTCGGCAATGTGAATATAAGATTGATTTTATAATGAAGCATTATGACGCTGTATGTAAATATAACTGGTACGACTATATTGTAGGTATATTTAAATATAAACACGTGTCTTGAGTCTTCAAACCCCTTTCATGAAACCCGGGAATTTATTATCAACATTTTTAAAAAAGAGACTAAAATAAATGAGACGAATTTCAAAGGTCCATAAATAGTTCAAAATTAGTAGGTGTAAATATTTTGAAATTGTAATTCTGTATAAAAATCATGGTTTAATTAAATAATTAGAAGTGGAATATTTTAATTTTAACTTTTACTCTCTACAGTTTATATTTTTTTGAATTAAAACAAAATAACAAACAGTCTTAGTGAAGAATTTCGTATTTTACGTGTGAATATCAAATTTTGACCACATTTTAACTCTATTCATAACAAAATAACCGTGACTTTACGTTAAATATACAAGTTTAAAAAAAAAATCAAGATTAAACATATTATATTAAAAATAAAGAGGTAAATAAATTATAAATTGTATTCATTTTTAACTCTAAAACATTTTATATACATTTGTGATTTTGATAAAAAAAAAATCGTAAAAAAGCTTATAAAAAGCATTGGACACACCTAATAATAATAATAGATTTTGAAATAAGAATCAACAAAATAACTAGGCTTTAAGACATTATAATATAATATAAATAAGATTTTTTTTAAAATTTATATTAGTGCTTAGTTTATAAATAACTTTATTAAGCTGCCTAAAGTAATATACGTATAAACAATTTATCATACTTTTACAGCACCCACAATGCATTTACCCAAGCTAAACATTTTTTTGTCAAAATTCTAACTTCAGACGCTCATAAAATATACATTGTGGATTTATAAGTTTCTTAAAAGAACGAAACATTATCAATGAATAGTTAAAAGAAAACAAGTGAAATTCAAAATTTTCTTATGCCTACAAATTGCTTAAAAAGAGTCAAAATATTTTTTAAATTGTAAGGTGTATCTAGACAATGCAAATATAAACATTCGATGAATATTTTATGTCCTATGGTTATTTTTTTGTATACAAAAACAATTCAAGATTTTTTTGAGGAGTTACTATAATGATAACATGTCAACATTCTTCTTTGTATGTGTGCAGATTATAATTTTTCAAGTATACTGAAATGGTTTCAGTTAAAAAAAACAGTTCCCGAAAAGGGTGGCGCCAAGTGGTCGGGCGTAACTTCAAAATTAATACCCGCCAGTACACCATGGTGGGCACTTAAAAACGATGGTCGTTTAAGTGGATAATGAGCTTTTAACGGCCAAACCTCCCCTTTGAAACAAATTGATATATTCAGACAAATCGCGTCTTATATTATAGTCTTGTGACTTCTGAGATAATCCCAAGAAAAGTAAGACTTCTCAAGCGTTCGCGTATTTAAAAAAATTGAAACCGAACTACCGGCGGTATTCAAACGTTACGTGTTAAAGAAATACGATTTCCGTGAGTTTTCTAAACTATGCATTTTATGCCGTCCTTGTCTATAATATTTTGAACGATGTACACATAATATCCGAGAGAAAAAAAAAATTCATACCTAATCTCAACACGTCTTCTAAAACACAATCTACCTACTAAGCTGGTTTAAGTTATTATTTACAGTATATTACACTGAACAGTGAACACGATGTGTTAGTCAACACCGATTCGTTTGTTTTATTATATTTTTCTACGCATTTTGATTTTGAATATAATACGAATCGGTGTACTAAATAATTTATAATTGTAATGAAATATTGCTAATAGTTTTTGAACAAATACAAACTTTAAAACATTTAATATTATTAACTTTAAATTCACGTGTTTCATACGACTTTTATAGTAAGTTGTTAAACCTATTGAATACAATTTCCAAGAAAATACAGTATGTATAGTGTCAATAATATTATTAATTAATGTGGCGAGGTAAAAACCAATAGCAACGCGTTTCCGTCGAAAGTTAATATTAAAAGTTTAATCGAATCGATTGAAAACGGATTGAATTATACGCACCAGGAGTGCTTACACGACGTATTTGAAAATGATTGTGCAATTTTCGAAATATAAAATTTGTATAAAGATATATTTTGTGTTGTATTCAAAAGTCCATATTTAGCTCCGTCACAGGGTGGGGAGTATTGTACGTACCGTGCCTACCCAGTCGCACAATATCAGTATAGTATAGCTGCACTCATTTCGATCAGTATCCAAAGACGTCTCATATGTGTATCATGTGACGCCCACTGGAATATCTCCGTCACCTACAAATCTGCAATAGTATAATATTATAATAATATTATGTACTTTCAGTTATTTTTATTATTTTTATTATATATTTTATAAATTGTCTTTTATGTACTATGTGTGCATTATATTGTATTGTGCGTACACACAGTAACAGTAACGATCGGAACAGATCTATTTGTGCCGCTTCGCAGCACTCTTGTCGCCCAACCGTATACATTCGTTTCGGACTTGTGACCTCCATTCCCGCCGCTGTCTTGACCTTATATGGTTGCAACCGTCGTTAACACTTCCCCGGTGTTTTCATTCCCCCCCCCTCCCCACCTCCATCCGCGGTGGTTATATACGACACCGGAGTGCGGTTTGCGCGACCACGGTTATCTCATATAACCCCTCATCGCCCCCCTCAATAAATTCTAGAAGAAACCGCCGGGATGTTGTGGGAACGATTTTATATTTTATTGTTTCAGCGCAGTTTATGGTTAGCATTTTGAAAATCAGTGTCGACAGTACTTTACGGTTTTATAGATTTTGAACGGGGTGTAGAGTTTTTCGATGGGTACCTAGTAAAAAAGCTTTGTGGCACGCGTATATATATCGATTGGAAATTCAATGATTGCGCTTTCTACTTTCTACAGTTCAGTTTTCAATAAACTCTAGGAGTCGAAAATAAATACTGCGCCTGGAATTGAACATAGCTGACATCGACTATTTTTTTCAGTAAATATTGACTACAAACGAACCGTTATGATTATTATTATACTTATAGTGTTATATTTATTGATATAAGAATGTTATTCGATTGAAAAAATAACTTAATTTCAAGCAGTATTTATTCGTTACTATTCCTGTGTAATGTTTGTAAAATATTTCAATACTTGGAAACGGTTGAAATGTAATACTATGTCAATATTATATAGGTACCTAGTGAAATGCGTTTTAATTTGGGCAAGGATTGCAATAATTTTCTTCTGGTACCAATATTATACATTTATACGCACGAATGCTGGATTTTGTACCAATCTGTCTCATGTCTTGAGAATCGGATACTTACAACGAATTATATCCATTTTTGGAACATTTGTTTTTTAAAGGATTTTTAAGAGCATTTTCTTGATTTTTAAGGAATTTTATTCAAAAATTGAATATTGAATGTTTATATAGTGTATGCGAATTGACAATTGCCCCAGTGTTTATACCAGTCTTCAATTACTGAAATGACGTTTGTTGAGACGATGATGGGCAATGATAACGCTCCGAAATTATTATGTAAAGATATCCGTGATCATACAAATATGCAAATTACTTTTAAATATCACATTTTTTTTTTTGGTAATTTTTAAGCTTTTAAATTTTAGATACATGGATGCGTAAATAAACATTTTATAGAAAATATTTTCTTTGTAGACATACTCATTTAATTTACTATTAGATTAATTTGTAATTTAATAATCATACATAATTTATACTTAATATTTATTTTTAATTTTAACTGGAAGGATAATGCCCTATTTTGTTAACAGAAAACGTCAAAATGTTAATTTCAAACAATACTTAGAAATCACAAAGATATTTTAAAATTAATTTGACGTACCAAAGTTGGTAATAAAACAATTCATTTTTCATTGAAATAATTTGTTTTATACATAATAATTTATATTTGGACCATATTATATCCTTTGCATAGTTGTGATTTTACCATTTGTATCAATCACGAACAACAAGGGCATATTAATAATCTTAAAAATCTGTTCATACGACTGAATTTTCTCTTCTTCGCCCTTTGCAATAAATATTTTTGTTCATCCTCAATGCACTGAAGTTGTGTGAGATTATGGTTAAATATTATTTTTACCATTTTTAAATCATATACCACATCGGTCGAATATTGTATTTCGTCTAAGATACCCATGGCTAATTTATTAATTCTTATAAATTCCTGTAATCTTGTTTCGAAATATGCTTTTTTGTCAGCGGGTGGCTTGAATTGTTTAATTTTGGACACCTTTTATAATAATATAATAACAAGCCATTACCCGATTTCAAACATGGTATTATTCGAAGTGAAATACATAATTTTAAACAAACTACCTTAAAATGCACCATGTTCTCCAATTTGTCTACAGATTTGTAAAGTTCATTTTCTTCATCCTCCAACTGATGGGGTCTCACAATTTTTTTATTATTTAATGTTTCCTTTTTTCTACTGCAATTTCCAGATGTATTAATGCCGTTCGAAGAATCAGCTGTTTTCTTTTTGGGAGATTGGCTCTGAATGTTTTTTCTTTGTCGAAGACAGTAATACTTCTCGCCAAATTTCTCAATAAATATTTTTTCTTCCGACATTAATGTTATCTAATGTCAGTTAAATGCATAGACTGGTTTTTTCATACAATTTATGAACACATATTAAATTTTAAATTTTAAAACATTAGTATAAAATAATATACATTATAAAGAAATTAATCGAATATTGTTACTATAGCATGAAATAAACAATATTACTTTCTTGCGATAGTATAGATCCAAGTCATACTAATGTACTAGGTATAATATAAAATGGCATAAACTAGAATTTTTAATTGTTTTATTTACGTATTTAAATATAGATGGCATAACATAGGATGTAGTTAATAAAGTTATGTAATTTAATTTGTTGGTCTTTTTTTCTGTTATACGGCACTTATTGTTCGATCTATTTGAACGTTCAAATTACAGACTTATCCATCCACCGGGCGGTGACCGCAACCGGTTGTCGGCGATGTTTGTATTTCTGTTGTTTTTTTGTTGTGAAATTAATTTTAAAATGTCAAAAAAAATTTTTTTACTTGGGTGTAATATAGTTTATGCTAGTGAGTATAGAAGATTAAAATTATACAACGAAAAACCCAATACTATTCAGTCCACAGATATAAAAAGAAATTTTTTTATGAATTTCCAACTCAAAATAATTTGCACATTTCCTTAAATTTCACGAATTTTGTCAAAATTCAAACAAATTATTGTCGATTTACGATCATTTTTCTTTTGATTTTCATTATAACAATTTACGAGGAACCTCACTGCGTTACATTTTCAAGGTTTTTGATCGAGCAAAAATGTTTTATCCACCTAACCTTACGAAGAAAATAAAATCACTTTTACTGCCCACCCCAATGAAAAAATCTGAAATATTATTGTTATCCTATTAATTAAAGATCTTGGCAAATTAGTCCACAAACAAAATAATTTTTCAAAAAACAATCTTTTATATTCACATTTGTTGTTGTTTCTTTTTCATACGTATATTAGATATATCTAAAAGTCTAAATTATTGAGCATTTGATGGTAGAGTTTAGATTAGAGTTCAAACAAATTGATATAACATAATAATATTATAATTTCCTAGATTAGTATAATATTACCATATTATTATGACACATAACTATTGCAGGTGGTAAGGGTAACATTCACGAATCACTTTGGTTGATCATTTCAGCTTCTCTGCGCTACACCACCGAAAAGTTTATGCTGTGTTCTCTTTTCATAAGAATCAAATGAAATTATAATATGTTGGAGCCTTTTTTGCTCTCTAATGATAGTAGTACCGATGACGAGTGTTAATTCGCAGTAACCACTAACACGTTTGACCTAAATCAAAGACGTTTATGATCAATTAATGTGTAAGAAATCAATGTCAAGTGCATACAAAAACTATTTTAGTATTCAACTCATAATCTACACATACAATATATGCCTTGCTATGTCTATATATTCTATGTTAATCATTTATAGTATTAACTATTAGTATATCATGTCAATTAATAAGCTGCAATGCATAATAGCGGCTATTAATATTAATTAAATACAAAACATAAATAATGCGAACTGAAGCAGTTCATTAATATAAAATAGAATGTTTAAATGTTTATACAGTATACACGAATGAGAAAATCACAAAATCATTTTCAATTTTCAGGGATACAATATTATAACACGGCGTTTTAGATAGGCGTTTTAGCTACCTACACTTGCCAAGGTCCACTTTTCGTGTATCTCACGACTCCTATACATCGAATATCCCAAGTCGAAAACTACGTACTTTCCACACGAACTTCACACCCAAACAATCAAAATATTATGTGTATTAAAATCGTATAGGTACCACTATTAATATTGTTATTGATATAGAACAAAGTTATCGTTAATAATTGTCAGTGATATCTATATACGAATATTACAATTTAATAAATTATTTAATGCCAAATAAAGTTTGTTGGTGTTATAAATATTATATTTTGGTATCGATCACCACAGCCTCGGTCCAAAACTCATCTGTGAATATTGTACAACCAACACACAACGGTATAACTCTTCAAATTCAGCTTGCAATTTTTCATTTTCCATTTAGTCATCGACTAATCCTATACACTGATATCGAATAACCAGTGTCAAAACTTATTTAGATAATTATTGTTTTAATCTTTTTTTATCTTATCTAGATAAATAGATACAAGTTATCCAACTATTGATTTTAGCTAAACATTTCGGAGTTTGTCGATTGCGTCCCAGATGCAGGTAAATGATTTTTTGCCCACCTTTTCCGTGTGCCGATTGCGTCCTATTGTATAGTAGGTAAGCGTTAATGTGACAGATAAATTGACATATTATATATCTAATATTTTTGTCATACATGATGTGGAGGTATATTTAAACACGAATTGGTTTTTACTTGATGAGTTTACGAACATTTTATCTGAAGGCTGGTACTCTTATCGATTTACGATCACGTGGCGATTTAGTACTTCAAGTGCCTTATTAGAGTCGAAAGATACTTTAAAGTTTAGACTTAATAATGAATACCATTTTTAGTGAAAAAAATAAGGAAATCCGTATAATTGATAAGTTTAAATATCGTTTTCACAAAATGTTGACCAATGATGTCGAGCGTTGGAGTTGCACAAATAAAAATGTTTTTGTATTATTATTATTTTATAACACTGACAAGAAAATATATTATTTAAATTATTTATTCCTATATGTTTGGATTTATTTTTATTGGTTTTTGTATTATTATTATTTAAAAAATAATAATTAATTATGACTATTCGTTTTACAAAATGTTATGCTTATATATCATACAACAGGACGCAATCGGAACATAAAAAGGTAAGAAAAAATGATTTACCTATCCGACTTGTGGACGCAATCGACATACTGAAAAGGTATAAAAGGTTGAAACGGGACGCAATCGAATGACGCCCAAACATTTCACGTATCTAGATAAATTCACAAGGTACATTTTTTTGTGAAAATTAGCTACATCTGTTCGAAAACGTTTCATTTTTATTATCATTGTCTCGGGCACAACTTGTAGGTAAAATAACATCACGGGCTAAAAATATATGACTTTATTCTGAAAAGACTATACATTTTTTCTATTTGGTATAACGATTACTTATTAGTTATTAGAAATAAATATTCTGTATTCAGTTATAAACATGTATAAAATATACTAATTAATTTATATAAGTATCATCGAGACCGGTGTTATTTATTAGATCCAGAATTTTATAAATATTTTAAAATTATAATCCAAACATGAATAATAGAAACAGGCTTCAATTAATGACCACCAAACAAAATTCCAATGAATAAAATATTATAATATGATTATATATTATTATTATATTTATTGAAAAATAAACATAAACCAGCCGTTTATTCTTTCCGTATTCGCTATACTACGTTAATCTGAAATTAATATAAAACATAAATAATATATAATTCACACTGGTATATTGATATATTCTGATATTTATGATAATTGATAAGTCTGACACACAAATACGTGGGAATTGAGATGCTATTGTGTTTTATATTTTATAATATAAATCTATGGACTATTCACTATCTGTTAACCAATTTTAATGAGTAAATAACTTATACAAATAATAAACATTTACAAACTACTCGTAAATATCAACGAAAGTAAGGATATCATACTGGCATGTACTTATATGACAGTATACCTATTTTTTTTGAATTCGTTATTTTAATTTTAATATCCATAATTATTATCTATCATTTATCTAGATAAAATATTTTTATCTTATACATTTTTGTTAGATGAATTTGATTTTCTTATCTTTTATCTGTATTTAGATACGATTTAGTGTTTTTATCTTTATCTTTATCCTTATGCAGATGATTTTTTTGTTATCTGTCCCTAACAAGGATTAATAACTGTCGATAGGTCCGTTTCAAAATCATATGATACAATTTTCAGAGTTGAGTACATTATTTTAAATTTTATTTTCGCATTCGTATTGTTTGGATCTTCTTTGATTGCCTCACCTACTTCATACAGACGTCGGAATGGTAATGAAAATACTAAACAATGATTATTATCGAAACAGATACGTAGGTATCAAACTTAATAAGTTATCTACTAAAAATTATATATTTAAAAATGTCTATCGTATACAATTTAAATGAAATAAATTGGAGAATGTGATGAAACACCATGCAAGTATCAAGTATCAAGTAGCTTTTCTTCTGAAGTAATTATTACTTTTTCCAGGTAAAAAAAAGTCTTATGAATCAGTAGAAAATGGTAAACCATAATTAGGTACCTACATATAATTTCTTTTTGTATAAAATTAACATGATATTTATAGCGATTGCAATAATTTCGATTTTCAGAGTATTGTAATTTTGGTGAATTGTCCTACTGCTATAAATATAAACTACGCACTGCGTATCCAATACATTTTGTACCTTAATTCTTTCAGAAATTAGAAAATTAAAATAGGAATATCGATTGTAGTTCAATAATGGTTGTATTTTTAAAATATCATTCGAAGGTACTTGTTATTGTATCTTATACACTCAGTAACATTTGCAACGTATTTTTTTGGCAAAAACTTATTCAGCCAACTGTATTAGGCCACGTATAACAAGAACAACGATTACACAATTGTTCAAAATGCTCGGAGCCACTGCAGTTTATTTAGTTTGCATACTAAATAATTACTCAGGTGATAAAAAGCAAGTGGTATGAACTACTTATTCGAAACCCGGTTTAAAATATTTATTACATGCCTATAAAAATCAAAAATATTTTCAAACTGCCATTATAGCAATATACGGGGAAATTTTTTTTGAAAAAAACGTTTGTTTCTAATTTTGATTTTGGTTTTGGATATTGGTATTTGTTTCTTCCGATTTCGTTTTAGGTTTTGGATATTGAAATGTATTATTTCCAATTTCGATTTCTGTTTCGGATATCCGTATTAATTTTTTTAGATTTTGTTTTTGGTTTTGATTAATAGTATGGATTTATTTTATTATGTTTCAGTTTCGATATCGATTTCGGTTTTTAACGGTTTTAACTGGTATTCAAAGTCGGTTTCAAGTACTGCTTCACACAATGTAAACATATTTTTTTCTATCTTTATAACTTATTTGGCAATGAAATCAATTTGAAATAATATTAGAACATTATTATAACATAGTATTTATGTATTATAACATAAATACATAATATAACCATATTCGGGTGAAAAACAATGGAAATGAACTGAAAAATTAATTATTTTAATCATGATCACTGATCAGTGTATATTTACTAAAATACCTATTAATTAATTTATTATAATTGAATAACACAATCGATATAAATTGTCTTCACCAGGACAAAATGTATTGTAATGAAATGAGATGGTGTTGTAAGTCGACAATAATAGATTATTTAGATCTTCAATAAATGAGATAGTATGTAATACATAGCTAATAATAATGTCGTTTTATTATCTCGGTGGCCTAGGCAGAGGTAGTTTGAGGGTTTCAGTGGAACACATAATCGCCAAAATGAGATAATAAAAAAAAAAATCGTTTCGTACAAAAGCCCCAAAACCTTAGGTACCTGTTTGCCACAAGTTAATAGATTAACTGGGCCTGGGTTCTTCATTCCAGTTAGGTTAGGTTATTATTATTATTTATTATTATTATTATTAGCACCATTTTAACCTTCTAAGGTATAATATTAATCGACAAATATAGTATACGATTGCGATGGATTGTAACACGATATAGTGTGTGAGCAGTTTTGCGTTATAACCTAAAGTTAGTAGATACTCATGCAAGATCGTTAATGATCTATGCAAAATCCTCAACGGAAGAAATACTGCGATGGTGTAATAACTCGATTAAAATATGTGAACAATTTGGGTTGAAAAATTAATCAATGTATAAAAAAATATACCTATTTTCATTTATTTTTATATATACTATATTTTGTTGATTATTTTCAATTCGAAATATTTTAAAATACATAATAGATAAGTAGAATATTAATATTGGTGCAAATAATGTTTATTTTTATACATTAATTTTCATTTACGTCGTATATTGGGTGCAACAGGTGTACAATATTAGATTGTCGCTTATGTCCTACAATATTGTGACAAATGATACACACGAATCCTACAAAAAATAGCCATACAATTATTTTTTATAATTATTTTAACTTCGAATTATGACAAAGTAAGAAAAAATCATGAAAACGTGCAAACTATTTTGAGTTAAAAATGTATGAACATTTTTTTTTAAATCTATGATTTTAAAATTTAATACTCTCTTTCTCATAAGATGGTCAGATGGTCTACCTTTATAATAAAAAAAAAAAATTATCTACCAAAAAGTCAAATTTAATTTTTATAAGTGTTTGAAGTTGAAATTTTTACAACATTGGATATTCACTCAATTTCTCATGTAGTGATTTTCTTATTTTGTTGTAATTTAAAAACAAATAACTGTAGATTCTTTAAATTTACACCATTCGTTTATTTTATCAATTATTCATATACTTGAAAAAATGTATTGAATTTAAAATGTACAAATTAGTTTGTTTTCAAATATTTATAGAATGTTCAACTTTTATAGCTAAGGATTGAACATTTAGAACAAGGTTAAGCGTAAGTAGTTTGTTCTGTAACCACAAAATCAAGATTGTTGTGTATTGTTAATATGAATAATGATACAAACGTATATTATAATCTTTTATTGTCAAACGTATAAATCGGAATGGCGCACATTAAAATTGTCTACTTGCTAATGACCGATGGACAATCCCCACCGATCGTAATATGATACTTATGATTATTATTAATATAAACGTTTAGTATTTAATATAAATGCTGAATATGCAACAACGATGTTATTTTTTTGACGTTGATGAACTTAACTTTCGTAAAATCGTTGACAAAAAAATTCAAACTATTCGTATTAATTATATTATTATACGAGCTGTCCCTTCGGGAGTTGCTCAGACAATGATTAGTTTTTTTATTTTAATGTATATGGAATATTCATGTGGTGGATTGAATGCTTTGAGTGGCGTCGCTTATCCGATGCTTTTTAGTATGTAAAAAGTGTAAAATCGAAAACCTGGTTTGAGTTACCTCAAATGAAAACTTAAGTGCAGTTTAGAAATTTATGCATGCATTATATCAGGTAGGTAATCTACTTGCAGTGGATTGTGGACATGAAGATGAGCTACAGTAAGTACAACTTATTCAGGCAATATATATCAATTGCTAAAAATAAGATACAATATTACAAATGCAAAATCTCTAAACATTACCCAATTGGTAATCCACTGAGTTGTATTCGAACAATTCGAGTATTTAGAAGCTTCTCTAGCGTGTGTGCCACGGAATGAAATTAAGAATTTATAAGCTCATCTAGAACATTAGAGGAGTCCAAATTTCAAGTTCATACGTTTTGTCATTTGGTAAAAATGGGTTGAAACTATAGAGTTTAATTTTATTTAGCTGGACAGGTGGCGCTATAATTATATATTTGATTTTCTAGACAGTAGTCCTACAATCCATTATTTTCCGTTTTAGGAAACGAATTTCCAAAAATTCTATCTTAGTAGTTTCCCACGTCATAATAGATATCTGTATACTAAATTTCAGCTCGATATGTCAGGTGGTCTGGGCTGTGCATTGAGAGATCAGCCAGTCAGTCAGTCACCTTATCTTTAGAAATAAATTGGGATTATATCAAAGTGTACGGTTCAAAGGTTGAGGATGTCGCAGATATTTATGTATTATTAGTTTTGCTAAAAATGACGCATAATTGTTTATAAATCCGATATATAAGGAAAGTTAAGAATATTATTTGGCAAACGATGTAATATATTATGATTTATAGTGAGTTTTTTTCTGATGATAAAAACCTTGAGTGACATTTTAGAAAAATATAATGATTGTTTTCAATTCTAAAAAACTAGTTGTTTTTTTCAACTTTTGAGTAATAAGGAAATATGAACATAAAAAAATTACTATAAACAGCCTGAAATGTGGAGATGCACATGTTATTGAAACACATTTTTTGCTAAATAACTTTGTAAATAAAATGAGACAATATGGCAAGGTATACATGCGATTTTATGGTACTGTGCACCTCAAGGTTAGAGACTTTATAAATTATTAAATGTTTATATATACCTATAACTCAACCTTTGTGTATGAAGTCCTATTTAGGTAAATTAACATAATTAAAATATAAAATTTAAACTTTAAGATGTTGATTTGAGGATTGAATATTTGTACCTACATGTACCCCTTACAATTTTTCTCCGTCAAGACATATATTTTAAAAGTATAACGTTTCTTTAACAATTTTGTACCCATCTAGTATAGCAATTCCAAATTGTGTGGTTAAAATCCAAAACATGCTATTGCTTTTTATGTTTTTTTTTTCATTAAGGCCACTTTTATGTTTTATTTAGTCCATGTATACATAGTAAAAAAATGAATATGTACAGAATTGAAAAATGTAAAAATTGAAAATTATCATTTTTCAACTTAAACATAGTTTAAGTATAATTATTATAATTAATGCTAATTATAGCATCAATCTAATTTAATGACATATTTTGATCAATTTCATAGAACTTTTTAATATGAACATTTAGTAGCAAAAATAAAAATGTTATTCAATGATAATTTTTTCCAAAAGGTGTTATAATACAATTTTCAAAACAATAAAATAAATATTTAAGATTTATAAGAATAATATATACAGTGTCAAAGTATTTCGCCGTACCTACGTTTAAGTCGATAAGACTTGATTGTTCGATATCCCGATACCGGTGAAGCATTTTAAGGTTCATAAGTTCAAAAAAGTTGATAACTTGTTAAACATATATTTTAGGTTGACAATGAAGTCATCTATTTCAAGGCAACATTTGCACTGATTTGATGAAATATTGAGTTTTGTAAAATAATGTGTTAATTGTAAATTCCTAAGTATCAGATGTAATTTATAACGCGTTTTTATAATAATGTAATCCAATATCCATCCCATGTAAGTTTAACATGGATACTCGGAAAAAACTTTCAGCAATGATACGTTTTGAATGAAAAATATAATTGTACGATACCTACAACAAAGGTAAAATAGCACGTTTTGACTCGAAATGGCAATAACACGTTTTGACCTACCATGGCAATAGAATAATGTTTTGGAAAATAGCACATTGCCGAACCCATTTAACCTTCTACAATATTGCAGATACAGAAGAATTGATATATATATATATAAATTTATATTTTTTTTTTGAATTTCCTGACATTATTTTAGTGTGAAGAGATTTTTAACAAGATTTCGATCATAAATGGTACGTTTTGGATTTTAACCCAAATCAGATTGCTACGTCGATTGTACGTCTGACGCGGTCAGGCGTCGATCTGTTCTCGTATGCATGCTCTGTTATTAAAGATATATTTCTCACACGATAAAAGTATTTTGATCAACTGTGTACAACTAATAAAGAGTTTATCCACAAACTTATCACAGCTTATAGACGCCGCCATATTGATTAATAATTATCAAATGGTTGGGGGCATGAAGGGCAAATGATCCGGGCATCACTGTTTTGTGGGCAGACAATGATACAGATGTGCTGCATGTTTTTTTACAGGTGAGAAAACTTACCTCTATAAAAAAAACCGGCGAGGAGGGAGAAGAGGGCATTCAAAATAAATGTGTACCCAGGGCAGCAAAATTCTAATTACACCACTGACGTTTGTGCAAAAGTGTGTGCATTAATATTATTTTATCATCACATATTTTCGTGGGCATGTGTTCAAAAAAATAATAATATTTATGGTATTTACCGACAAATACAGAACAATATTATTCACTCATCATATTGTATTAGCTCATAGCTGTTACTAAACATTATTTATTTTGTATTTTGTACTGAAGAAGTTTGTGATGACCTAGATTAGAAGCACATTGCTTATAAAAGAAATCGAGCAGTTATATTTTATTTCATTAATTGTTCAACGTTCACATTGTTTTCTATAATTTTCTTATATTAAATCATAATGTTTTATAAGCAATATATTATAACGCTTGCATTCACAGTAATTTCAGTTTGGGCAATTCCAGACCAAATGGGTAAGAATTAATGCATTGATTTACAATGATTATATTTATGTTATGATTTTTATTTTATCGAAATCTAATTCGAAAAATAATTTGCCGTCGTTTTATGATAATCTAGAGACAAACAGAAGCTATAACATTTTTTACTTTTTAGTTTAACATAATATGATACCTAGTTAATGCAAATGTTATGCACTGGGGTTGTGTTAACAAGAATATTGTTTATAATTTTGGAGATACCTAAGATAAAATATTTTGACATTACATTTGTATATACTATATACGTATTCTAGTATATCCACTAAAGTATAGTAAAATGTTAAATCATAACATTTCTTGGACTTATTGAAATTTGACTTTTGTTTAGTGTTATCAAAAATAATATAAACCAATTTTTTCAAACATTATTATAGACATTTTTTAAAAAATTGTATGACTTACAAGGTTATGCAAAATAATTGTCTCATTAATATTTTAATAGTTTACTTAATTTGTAGTAACTAGACATGATTGCTAATACATTTTTTTTTTCAGAACTTTGCAGAAGTAATTTTTTTTTTAGTTAATAAATAGAAAATTAGAATTGTTATGAATTATGATTTATGATACACACAATTTCATACTCATAAAAACAAATATTAGGTACTAATAATAATAATATAATAATTTTAAAATTGAATAGAGCTTACGACAACAAGTGTTGCAATGTCAAGTAAGGTTTTTTTGATTATATTTTCTACCCTTGTAAGCTTTTCAATTTGCTTACACAAAAAAAATGTATTCATATATCTAGGTTTATTTAATTTAAGTATAATGTATTATGTACCAGCCTAAAAATGTTTGGGCTTTGGTTTTTAGTATTTAAAACTATGATTAAATATGCATTATACATGTTATTAGGTTTGATTTATGGTTTAACTCATATTCATTAATTAGTTGTTAAAACATAATATATCCCCACATATATAGATACTACATATTTTATTTTAAAAACTTATATTGATATATATATTCTTATTCATTTCTTAGAATCTGAACAATACCAAAAATGTTTGGTTATTCAAGTGCCAATAGAGGTATATACACAGTGTATTACGGAAAAGGTGCATGCGACAGTGGCACCCATTTTATTCTCAGTTCGAACTTATGGTCTGATACATTTGTTTTTAATTTTGGGCGTAAGCATAGTTTTTCATGATTTTATGTAAGATTGAAGTATAACAGTTTTTACGTTTTGTCTGGGTAGGATTCCCTTCCATACCTTTTTTTTCTGTACTAGTGAAGTACCACAATTATGTAAGTTTGGGGCGTAATTTTTTTTAACAGTTAAATAGAAGATTTTTTTTTTTTGGGTGTCAGTGAGTAACCGAGTTACCGTGTTTGAGTTTGTATATACCGAAGGTAACTGAAGAAACCAGACTTTATTAATTTATACATTTCCAAACAATTAAAAAGTGCAGGAATTGTTAACAATTATCAAAATACTATAAGGAGTTGTACAATTAGATAATTTTTAGGACAGCCTAAACTAAAAACGAAACGATATTCAAACCGAATCCTTACAATTTAAATTATATAGTTACCAGTAGAAAACATGGTTTAGGACTTGTGATTCAAGCCCAGAATCAAATAACAAAATAACGAAAAACATCTCAATCAATATATTAAACAATTTAAAGCAAACTAATTATAATTTGATTATTTAAGAAATAAAGTAAATAAGTTATCAGCCCCAGCAGATATCATTTTAAGCAAAAGTTTTTTATTATTTCAAAGACTTCCAGAGAAAAACATCAATTATAATGATATAAATTCTACCGCAACAATAGAAAAGAAAATTTTTACTAAGATATTGATTTCATAAATCAAACGCTTTTTAAAGCTATATCTATATATCAATAGAAATTAAGCAAAATAAAATAAAATTTGTAAAAATACGAACATATGAAATTTAGAATACACCTGACCTCTAGCCTTCCGCAGGTTTTAATGACTTCACTGAAATTCGAAATACACCAGTAAGGCAAGTAGATGTAAATTATTAAAAGGACCAAGTCGAAGAACTAAGTGAAAAAAAACATCGATCAATTGAGCAACTCTATGAAAAATATAAATTCTTAAGATAATTCCAATAACAGAGAAAATATTACGAATAACTGAAGTACTGATTGAGGCTATAGAAATAACTCTTGAAACAGAGAGGAGAGAGTCCAAAATTACAAAAGAAACTTAGATCGCTCTAAAGTAGGTAAAATATTGAAATCACATTTGACTCGAAAAACAACTAGATCCCACATACAAAAATCCCTTATTTTATCTAAACTCGATTACAATGCCTTCCTAATTATTGATGCTATAATAAAAATGCGATAAAAATGTTCGACTCAATTAATAATGACGGACCAAGACTTGCAACTGGAGCGTTTCAGTCCAGCTCCATTGACAATCTACTCAACGTAACCAACTTAATATCGCTCCATATAAAACGTCAAGAATTTGCAATGATTCTCGCTACCAAACTTGCTAGAGACGGAATGATATTATCCTCCCTTAACTCTTACTCGTCTATATTATCAAAAAAAAAAATAATATCAATCTGGAAAACATTCTAACATCTCAACCACCTCTCATCCCTCCTTAAACTTCACTTCAGAATATTATTGATACCAGTCTTACTAAACTTCCTAAAAACTCAACAAAAAAACTCAACAAAATCAGAAAATAAAGTGGGCATCGCTATCATACACAAAGATGAGGTAATAACATATAAACTGCCAACAGAATGCTCCATATACTCAGCTGAAGCAATCGCCATTCTAAAAGCCTTCGAATACGCATTTGAAAAACAAAATCACAATTTTACTATTTCAAGTGATTCCCTAAGTAAAATTTCTAGCATAGCAAACACACATAAGCCTAATGGCATTGCAAAGAAAATCCACCTCCTAATTTCCTCATATCTCTCCAAAGGAAACGCAGACAAAGTAATGTGGGTCATTCTTCAATTGAAGGCAATGAAAAATCCGATATGTATACCAAGCACACAGCCTCTTCAACTTCTTTAGACACCACTCTGCTCACCACTGCTCGAGATACCATAAGAACTATAAAACACATATCATTTCGAACTTGGTAGAAAACATGGGCAAAACATAAAACAAATCTTAATGAAACTAAAACAACTATTATTCACGGGCCCAAAGATCATCCTAATAGGAAAAGGGAAACCATCATCAACAGGCTAAGAATAGGTCACACCAGAATAACTCATGGTTACCTAATGTCCCGATATGAGCCCCCCTCATGTATGACGTGGGGGGTCGAACTCGCAATTAAACATATTATCCTCACGGAAAGTTTTGTATATCTCCATGCAAGGAACCGCAACCATTTATCCGGTGACTTATATGACATACTTGGACCAGTTTTGCTATCGCCTAACATATTCGTGTTCCTCCAGGAAACAGGATTGGACAAACTCATTTAACCTTCTGAACAACACAACTTTAAAATTGAAACTCTTACTATTTAGTCTAGACATTTGTTATTATTAAACCTTTTATATTATTATGTAATACATATTTATAAAAAAAAGTATCTTACCCAATGGCCTAGTTTCCGATTGTTATTTCTTAATTAATAATTATAATAATAAAAAATATATGTAAGAATCATAGTCGTATCCAAATAGATCAGATTAAGAATTGAGCACTGCCAGAACTTACAATAAATCAAATAAACTAAACTATTATGGAGATAATTGTTATGAATCATAACTTATAACCTAACTTTATGAAAATGGCAGATTTGATATAAGTCAGAACAGAGGGACAGGTCTTACTCTAGGGATAGAAATAACTGCGAAGAAGTGATAGAAAATATTGCTACACTTAGAGTTATTCAAATCACTTCTACAAATTCCAAAAAAATCATCTTCTAACAACGCCGTTATAATGTTCTCCTGTGTTTACACTGAATACGCAGTAAATAAGTGACGAAATGTTGTGTTCATTGTGTATTAATAATGAATGACATTTATGACCATTATCGCACATCAATGTTTAACTCACATTGATTTCCATCTGAAAGTCGACTTGCCGTATTTATGATGTATTTATTATGAAAATATCTTAAAAAGTAAGTACATATTTAATATTTACGAAAATTTTGGGGTCCATGATTGGATCATAAAAAATTAGTGAACTATTCAATTATATTTTTTATGATACCTATACTCAAGCATAATTTTAAATTATTTTTAAATTGTATAGTTATGGCACAGAGTAAAATTAATAATGTTCCCGCCGACAAGCCAGGTAACAAATAATTATATTTATTACATTTTTGTTTTTTTTTTTTTTAAGTATATTAGACATTATAATTATTGACTTTTATGACCTTAAACTAATTATAGTTTTTAATTAATTTTAAAGTAATTTTCATGAAAAAAAAAGTCCTAAAACAATGATAACTCTGTTAGAAAATTACCCATTTATTCTAAGCTATATATTATTTGTTTTTATAGAATCTGTCGAAAGTCAGTATTGGAGTAATAATGTATAACTGAAAGTAATCTAACTTAAGTTTGTAATTTACAATTGTTTACACATAATATTTGAAAAAAGTGATAAATTATATTCATAGTATGCAATTATTGCATACATTTTTTAATAAAGTCAAAGAAAATCTATGAATATCAATAAACAGCACAAAAAATGCTAAAATATGTTAGCATGATGTGTGTGATAAATGATGATACAAATTATGTTATACTTACAATGATAGTTCTACTAGAAACTAACTTATTCATTATAAGCTATATATGATTTGTTTTTACAGGAGTTTATATGGGTACGTAGTTATGAGTTTTATATTTTTTCTTATTAAAGGAAGTAAAAAAATGTGTATAAATGGTATGTCAAAAGTTGAAACTCTGACCTTTTTAACTAGTTATAATAGTTACAAGAAAAGTAGAGTTATTTTGTTTTTCATATATTTAATAATTTTTAAGTCAATTGATATAAAAACTAACAATGCATGCGTCTATTTATATTTTTTATTTAGGTCAATTACGAAGTAGGTTAATTTCTGAGTTTTTTTTATTGCGAATTGTTATAATGAAGTATAGCTCCATGCAATCTAACTTATGTAGTGATTTTCAATTATTTAAATGCATAATGTTTGGTAAAAACTATGAATAATTCAATTTTTAAAATTAACCCTATTGAAAATGTAGGATTATGTTTAACATACTTAGGTAGTTATTATAGATAACTGTTAACTTATTATTTTAATTTGTTTAGCTGTCATAAGTACGTATAATTTTTATTTTTATTATATTTTAGTAAAATGCATAATTTTATACTGTATGGGATTTTAAAATTTTGTTGAAATATTAATTATTTCGTTCATTAAAGTTTCATGTCCACTTGTACATACAAATATACATAAATGATCAAAAAAATGAAAGTACATTATTATTGTTCGTTATAATATCCAAATTTAATTTTTCGAAGTTGTTTTCCAAAAATGTCCAATATGAAACAAACACAATTATAAAAGTATTTCCTAAAATGCACAAAGTCAATATTTTTAATTTTTACACATGAGAATTCATACATTTTCACGGCTGGTAGAAAAAACAAGGGGTCAATCACTTTGAAAGCAACAAAACATTTCAAATTTAATTAAAAATATAGATTTCGTATTAACGTATTATATATATTTTTACAGATGAGATTAGTAAGTATTTCGTATCTTTATTTCCATATTTCTACTATCCCTTGACCAGATGACAAACCAAAAAATGTTGTGTAGGTATTTATATTCAACTTCGTATTGATGTTTGTTCAGAAACTGTTCATGAATAGTTGAATGTGTTGATAAACAATTCAACCTATTTCTAAACTAACCGAACGCGTAATGCCATTACATTAAAACCATATTATATTATTTGAAATGATTATATTGACACACGTTAAGCAACAATGACTTGACTTGTCAAATATCTGGCAGTCTACGATAATGTAAACTCTAAAATTCAAAATTTCACATATAGAAAAATAAGCATTTGAATATAAGGAAAATATCCAAAAGATAATTAATATATCAATTAATGATATACACGTAAAATATACTCCAGAAAACTACATTCATACCGTATGTATCTCCTCTTATATAAAAACAAACACTGAGATAAAATAAAACATCGTTGAAAGTTTTGAAATATATATATTAAATGCTTTGATATGAAAGATTTTGGTATGGAAGAAGTGGGTTTACTTTTAATTGAACCTCATACAATATATGATAACATTTATTAATGGAAAGTATTATTTACATGGTTATTAATTTATTAAACTTAATTATTTACAGAAAATGTGCTCGGTACGTATTATTTATTTATTTTTAATAAGTAATGATTAGGTAGGTACACAATAAAGGTTATTTGTAAGTTTCATGTCTTTCAAATTAAAACTCCAATAACGTTTTAAGTAAAGTGTATCATTCTGTGTATCATTACTTGAGAACTTTTCAAACGAACTATTAGATTTGCCTCTGCATATGAATAAAATAAAATAATATATTACGAATATTTTATAATTATACAAATAAATTTATTTTATTTTATTTCTACAAAATTCAAAATACTATAGAGCACAGAAAATATTTATTTTTATAAGTTGTGAAGATATTATGATCGAATTTTATTACAAACTACAAGTAACCTAGCATGTATTATAAATAATTAACAAACCATTAAAAAAACCTAAGAAATTATGATCGAATTTCGAATCGTGTTTTTATTTATACCAAAAACTATTCATTTTCAAAGTTGGTGTCCTACTGAACATTCTGTAAATTTATTGAAAACATTTCAGAAAAACCATGCCTCATTATTCATTACATTATATTACAAATGTTTTATAATCATAATTATAAATTACTACCTATTATTTTATTTCTAGGCATTACAGGTAAATACTTATTATTTTTAATAACAATTTTATTGCCTTTAATTGAACCGCATTCGTATTTTTGTATGTTTATTGCCATATCTCTACATTCCCTTTTCCTGGGATGAGCAAATGACTAATCAAAAATTGTTGTGTAGTATAGTTATATTGACTTCAAAGTGGCGTTTGTACAGAATATACTGTTCTTGAATGATTGAATGTATTAATTAATACAATCATTTCTAACCTAATATAATACCTGATGTCCGTACATTAAAACCGCATTATATTAAAATTTAGGAACATAATATTGGGACACGTAGTTATACAACAATGACTTGAGATGTAGAACCTCTCGAGTCTACGATACTGTTAACTTAAAAATTCAAAATTAAATACATGAAAAAAGAATATGCTTGTGCACTTGACTACAAGGCAAATATACAACATATACAAGATATATCATTTAATATGGAAGAAATATATGCTAAAGATACTCCAGAAAAAATAAATTCTCTCTGTTTGGATGATCTTCTCTGATATGAAAACAAACACTGAAATAAAACGAAACGTCGTTAATAATTATGATATATATATATAATAAAAAAATACTCATGAACAATTTTTCTGTGGCGGAAGTGGAATTACTCTTAATTGAACCACACACGATAGATGGTTACAACTATTTATGGAAAATATTATGTTCATGGTCATTAATTTATTATACTTTTTTATTTGCAGGAGAGAAATGTAAGTATTATTTATTTTATTTGAATATGTAATATTTCTATGTACATAATAAAGGTACTTTACAGGTTTCATGTCTTTCGCATTTTTAGATTCTGACCACACCTATAATATATTTTTGGAAATTCATGGTTTTTTTTTACCTCCAAAAAGTAAAAACTAGATAAAATTTGTTACTACATTCAATCATTTTTTATGTTATAAAACAAGTGCATCATATACGTTGAATAACACACAAACATAGCTCGTAATTGAAAACATATTACCTACTAATATGACGGAAAAACTATTAGCAAAAAGATTTACTAAATAGCAGCTCTAGAAATAAACTTTATAATGTTATAGGCTGACGTTCAGTCTCTAATTTCTGTCCTCAATACATTACATTTATAATGATTGATCATCGCATTCAAATTGTACGCATAAATCGCATTGCCTTTGGTACTCAATGGTGTCGTACAGACAAAATCTACTATACATCAGCTGCAGTGTGACTCATCGGCTTTTTATTTAATCATTGCTGACAACTGGAAAATGTAGCTCGTCATATTTGTCAATTTATCGATTTGATACCAGAACAGTGAATGTATCCATTGCTTAAAAATCAAATCTCACAGTGAGGCCTAGAGTGGTGTGGTCAAAAAAATGGTCTGAGGTTGGTGTCACTAGTTTCTGAATGGGTTACTACTTACTACCCGGGTCAAAGTGAACATTTTTATAAAAATCTAAACTACTTTATATTTCCAAAATCTAAAATGTTTACTTTTATCGTGATAGTGTGTAGGTAAATAATAAATATGCCAATAAATTATAATGTATCTGTGGAAAATATTTTATACATAGTAATGCATTTATTAAATCTTATTATTTACAGTTAATGGAGGTAATATTAATTCTTTATTTTTGTTATGTAATACTTAGGTACGCAATAAAAATATTTTGCAAGTTCCATGTCTTTTACATTTTTAGTTTCTGACCACACATATAATATAGTTTTAAAACGTTTTCAATTTTTTTTAAGTAGTAATTTTTGAGGAACCATGTGTTACATTTTATAAGCGAGGGAAATACTGGCTAGGAACTATAATATGTTGAAAAAAAATATGAAGCGGAAAATAATAACAGAGGACCTTAAAAATTGGGCTCCATAATACATTTTGTTTGGGTATTGACTACGGCGGTGATGGTTTGGTGCGGTAAGCCGGTCGTGGTATGGTGTGAGGAGGTGTGGCTGGTGACACTAAATTTAATCGTCAACGAATCGTTAAAATCACATTCTTAATATTAGGTTTTTTAAGTCGACAACCGATCATCGAAATAAATAATAACATTGAGGTACTTGGCTGGTAGATAGCGCCGCCAGAGAGGGACCCGACAATAAGTCGAGCTTCATAACCGGGTATAATCTAAGACCGTGGTCCTCAGTCACAGACTTCTGTACTAGTATGGAACTAGACTAGTGTCGACGGTATCGCCTTGTCGTAAGCATAGAGTAACGGTTACTCTATGGTCGTAACCCACGGTGGTGGTCGATAAAAGCTTAGACCGGTCTCTGCGGTGACTTTACTTCGTACCGGCAGCCGTTGCGCAGGTACCGTGTCAGTAGAGGGTGCATACGAACAACAGTCACTCTTATTTCGTAAAATATGATCGTTTTACAGTCTTTATTCTTTTTTACATTTTTCCATCTAGCAATGTTTGGATTTCCTGAGGATGTTTTTTTTATTCGTACACTGTTTATTAAACTCTAACCTTCTAATCTATTGCACTTCTAATTTTATAATATTTAAATATCGGTATATATTGGCAAAATATAACCCTTAGTAATAATTAAATATGTATTTTCATGTTTTTTTTAAATAACCGATGTAACTTATCAATAGCCGTATATTGAATTTATATAAAAAAATCAAGTTGCATACAAACGATTGATTCTTATCGGTAGATCGTTTAGAAATTTTTCGTACCTAATGGTATATTTGTAGAAAGACAATATTCCTAATTAGTCGTCAATATAATTTTTACTTAAATTGTGAATCATATTATAAGGCAAGGGTCCTCAAACTTGTATAAACAATGTACCCCTTTTTATCAATACATTTTCTTATAGTACCCCCTTCTTCGTTACTAAACTAAAAAATATATAAATAAATTTAAAGACTTTAAGAATTTTTTCATAGTTTGTTTGTTGGCCAGACTCGTACCCCTCAAAACATTTCAAGTACCCCCAAGGGGTACGCATACCATAGTTTGAGAACCCCTGTTGTAAGGTATAGTTTTATTTATTTAACATGATGCATGTTATTTTATTTTTAGAAAAACTGGGTGAGTCCATATTGTATTTATTAATTTTTTCAATTTGTTTATTTTCTAATTAAATTTGTGATTTGTTTCTCATAACTCAGAAAATGATGATAATCATCACATTTTTATTTACTCAATGAGTACCTTCATATTTATGAATCCATTTAGTTGGAAGCCATCACCCATTATTGGGTATGATTATTACTACCATTGTCCAACTAGACATTATAGTACATATTCTATAGAATGTTGACTATGTGACGTTTTTAAGCTAAGAAATCAATAAACTTTAATTTTAAAATGTATTGTACTACAAACAGTTAGTTCATATAATCAAATTTATTTTAAATTATTTTTTTTTATTTTTTATTTTTTATAGTCCTAGTTGCTTTCAGTATGTATATGTATATAATTAAATATACTCTATAAAATAAAATACAAACTAAAACTTAATCGGGGGACGAGGTGACCGAGTGGTCTGACTCTTCCGCTGCGACGCAGCCGGTCGCGGTTCGATCCTCGGCCACCGGGCGGCATTTTTCTCCGGACAAGTCGCGGTGACCGGAGAGCAAGTGCTGCCATCCCCCACCCCCGGGGCATGGCAGAAACCTACGGGTGCCCCATTCGAAATTCTGCCAAAACAAACACACACGTGTTCCCCCTACCGTTCCAAAAACCTACAAACCATCAATA